>NW_022900922.1:748787-765621 GCF_012274545.1 Fukomys damarensis | reverse complement strand
CGCGCGGTCGGTCGGCTCAGCACGCGCAGCTCGGGCCGGCTGTTTACTCTCGTTCTTCCGGCCCTTTATCCCCCGGCCCGGCTTCCAAGGTAACCCCCATCCCAACAGTGCCGGGAGGACCTCAGCGGCGCAGCTCCGTCCGGTGTGGCCCGCGGCCTCCTGAATCCTGAAGCCCATCCCCTCGGAGCCTGGTTAGAATGCAGCCCTCTGGGGCCGGGGATGTAGCTCAGTGGTGCCGCCTGCCTCGCACGTAAGCGCAAGGTCCTGAGTTCGATCCCTGGTACAAAAAGAAGAAAAAAAAGCATCCTTGTGCTTTGGCCTTACTCCTCTAGCAGCGGCGCCCCAAAACTCTGCGTTTCAGTTATGCGCTCGGGGGCTCATAATGCCGGTGGAGACCCAGGCCAGAGCTGTCCCCTGAGGCGCCGCCTACCGCGACCCCACCAAGGCGGGGTGGCCTTCCCTGTACTTTCATCTGCCCTGGGATCTGGGCTTGGGCTTGGGCGGAACACTGCGCCCCTCACCGGGCCCCAGGTCCCGGAACTTTTGAGAGGCCTGTGGTGCTGGGTAAGAGGAGGAGGAGGTGGGAAAGCCCCTAAGGTTGGGCCGAAGTAAGAGTTTTGTGGGCGGGGCGCGGCTGCATCTTGGGCTTCCCGGTCCCCGATAAACCTTTAACTCTCCAAGCAGTCGGCAGCGCTGCACAGCCTGACGGAGAGGCACACACTTCGCGCAGAGGCTGAGCTGTGATTGGTGGGGAGGCGGCGGTGCTCGCCGAAACCCACACTGCGGTGGAAAAGTCTGCGCAGAGGATTCCACACGTCGCTCACGTCCTGCATGCTCTGCGGGGAGGGCTCCCCGCTCCCTGGCGGCGGGCACAGCTGCTCCCTCCTGGCTCGCCGGCCCCACCGACGGAGAGGCACACACTTCGCGCAGAGGCTGAGCTGTGATTGGTGGGGAGGCGGCGGTGCTCGCCGAAACCCACACTGCGGTGGAAAAGTCTGCGCAGAGGATTCCACACGTCGCTCACGTCCTGCATGCTCTGCGGGGAGGGCTCCCCGCTCCCTGGCGGCGGGCACAGCTGCTCCCTCCTGGCTCGCCGGCCCCACCCCACCCTCGCTTCCGCGCCCCCTCCGTCCCCGAGCCTCAGCTCCCCGGACAGTTTTGCTGACTGTCTGGTTTCAGCGCTCGCTCGGGCAGCTGTTCAGAAACCCGATGCACTGTACTTGGACTTGTTTTTCTGCACTGGGAGCAAATGCCAGAGGTGACACCCTGCAACGCCAAGGGAGAGTCCCAGTCCACTCCTGAAAGAAGAACACACCAGCCAGCGAGAGCTCGCGCCACTAGGAAGAGTTCCCAAACTGATTCGCAGGGTCCACGGTAGCAAGCGCTGGACAGGGAGAGCCCCCAGCAACTATAGCGCTCGCGCCTGCAACTTAGCCACTAGAAATTTTTGCATAAACCTGCAGGCCAAGCCGGGGGACCAGGGGGCTTTCTGTTATCTCCAAGCCCGTGGAGGTTGGTTTTTCCCCTTAGGGAAGCAAGGGTGGGATCTCCACCGAAGGTGAAGAGCTGGACCTAACGAAGCATCTGATCAGGGTCAGCTGTAAGGGCAGGAAAGCGTTGAGGTCCCCAGCTGAACAGTCACAGGTCAGGCACTTTCCCTGCCCGGTGTCAATAAGATTAACGCTGTGGGCGTCCAGACCAAGGACTAATTTCCTCCCAGTCCCCTGCACTGGAGATGTGTCCTTAGTTGGCAAAGGGAAGGCAATTTAACTCCTCGACTGCTTGGAATAGCTAAATGCAAACCAGCAGTGCTGAGGGACAAAGAGGAATTCGCACTTGTTTCACTGTTTGTGTTTATTTGTTTTGTTTTGTTTTGTTTTTAATAGCCAGCTAGAAACTCTTGTAGCTCTAGGTAAATTAGAGTCCCTATGGGAGGTAAAATTGCTTCAGAGAAAAAAACACAAACAACTCAACTGCAACTACCTGTACATTCTAAGTATTCACTGGCTCAGAGTTTACCAGTTTAGACCTTCTCCTCTTTCCCTAGTGCTGCCAATGACCCCCTATCTTCACCTCAGATGTGGCCCTCCAGGGTTTCACCAACTCCCAAGTCCCAAAACTAGACATTATAAACACAGTCCTACAGAAAGGCTGCAAAAAATGTGAACAATCCTTTAACGCATCACCGTCACATCTGCACAGCCAGAACTTCTCCAGTCACTTGGGCAGACACAATTTTCCTTAGATTCTGAGTCATGGTCCTAGAACCTGTTAGAGCCAGATAGACAGTCCCCAATCTTATGTGAAGGCATAAAGAGAGGTCTAGAGATTAGGGAGGTCAAGGTATCGGGTTCAAGATCAAGGAAGAAAGCCAATTAGGTGAACATGTTTTTTTTGTTTTGTTTTGTGTTTTTGAGATGGGAGATTCCTGTACTTGACACAGACAGCAGATAGCTGTCTCCTCTCTGGGGACTCATGATAGCCTCATCATAACCCAGGATGCTGAGGGGAATCAGAATTAAGGGACGATCAGACTGTGATTCAGAAGATGTCACCCAGAACAATTACACTATTTGGAAGGAAAGCACAAAGAAAAACCTTCACTGCAATAAGGAGTCATTAGCAGAGTGGTTACTTAAAATGATAGTCTAACATTCATGAAGAGTCTATCAAATGTCTGTTGTGCTGATGCAGATGAACTCATTGTTTAGGCCCAGCCTTGGTGAAAAGGCAAAAGAAATAGTTTTTCTCCATGACCTGCGTGCCCACTTTCTGCTGGCCAGTGTCATCTGATGGGCAGTAGTGTTCCCAGACATGCCTGTAATGTCAGCAATAAGCAGTTGTGGTCTTGTGCCAACCGTGCTTCTCCCCAGGGAGAGAATGAGAGCTGTAACAGCCCAGCTGTGGCAGGCTGTGAGCAATCAGAAGTTGCGAATTAGACACAAAGTGTCTTTATTTGCTCCTTTGAAAAATCCATGTATGAAAGAGTGAAGGGAGACACCAAATAAACAGCAAAATGAAACCTTTTATGGTCACCCATCAAAAGCACACGAGTGATTTTTTTTTAAATAAAATACTTGTAGCCTGGTGATGTATGTAATCCCAGTCACCAGAAGATTGGAGTGAAAGGGTCATAATTCCCAGGCCAGCCTGGGCAATTTAGTGAGTGACATCCTTTCGAAAGAAAGAGAGAGGTGGGGAGGGATTAAAATATTTGTAACATAGGATGAAAACAGATACTTAAACTGTCTACACAACATCATAGGAAAAGCTGGGCATGGTGGCGCACGCCTATAATCCCAGCACTCGGAGGCTGAAGCAGGAGGATCACTGTGAGTTCAAAACCAGCCTGGGGTATGTAGTGAGTTCCAGGTCAGTCTCAACTACATAGTGAGACCTTGTCTCAAAAAAACAAAACAAAAAAAATCACATAGGAGGTTGAAAACCCCAAAATCATAATGTGCACACAGATGTTTATAGCAGTTTTTTTGTTGTATTTTTGGTTTTTTACAGGCGTGATTACAGGAGTGCACCACCACACCTGGCCTTATAGCAGTTTTTCTTCAAACATGGAAGTCAAAACATAGAAACAATCAAGATTTAGTAGATGAATGGCCAAGCTATGGGATATTAAGCTAAAAAGACACAAAAGGCATAGGGGAACCCTAAATGCATACCACTGAGTGAAAAAAACTAATCAGAAAATGTTACAAACTGCAGGATTCCACCCACTGTCCCTGGTGTTGGTGGGGAGTCGGAGTGGGGGAGGAGGGAGATGGGAATTTATTTTAATGCCAGTCTAAAGGGGCTCTAAAAAGTAAAGTCTATTAATAATGAAAGGGGGTTCATTAGGGTTCTTTTATCTCCAATCAAGCGATTTAAGTTTCTCGTTGTTAGAGTTGGCCAAGGCCGGGCTGGTGAATCAACTCCAACTGTGCGACTTAGGTGAGTGCCTCCAAAGTCTCCGGTATTTCCCTTCCCATGTTACTTGCCTCCCGTGGGTCTTTCCCCTTCTTAAGGACACTCGTGAACCTGGGGCCGTGTTCCTGGACCCTCCTGCAGGTGTTTGCTGTCTGTATCACACCTTGCTTTGAGCCACTTCCTCAGCCTCCTCACCCTGTATCAGGATGTAGAGTGTTTGTGTTTACGTGTATTATATTATGACTTAAACGTGTTCCTGTATTTTAAGATCAAATACAGCGGACCTTCAAGTTATGACATACAAACAACTTGGGTTATTAATGGAATTTTAGTTTTAACTTACAACTCAAATGCCGGCCACTTGTGCTTCCAGATGGTCTCAGGTACAGATTTAATGCCTACTTAAAGAGTTCTGGAGGGAGCATGACAGCATCCTTTCCTGTGAGGAATTAGTTGAGAAATCCTGGGCCAGTGTCTCTGTAAGGACACATATTTACCTGAGTACAGGACAGAGACTTTGAAGGATACATAGAGGAGTCTGAGCCTGCATGTGACCAACCTGAGTTACAACCAGCCTTTAGAAACAAATTGAGTTTGTAAGTCAAGGGTCCACTGTGCACTGTATTCTAGCTCATACCAATGTCAGTCTACTTGCTTTGCTATTTTATGACAGTTACATAAGATGTTACCATAGGAGGAAGCTGGGTGAAATGTTCAAGGGACTCTGTGTACTATTTTGCAACTTCTCATGAGTCTATAGTTATTTCAAAACCAAAAGTTAATTTTGTTAAAAAATTTTAAATCAGTAATGGTTTACTCAAATTCTGAAAAAAAAAAATTGTGTAGATTGTATATATTCTGCCAGTGAGGGAGGAAGGACTTGATAGAAAGATAAAAACTCCATGATGAGTTTCATGTGTTGATAAGACCATTGCTTCCTCCAAGTGACACACAATATACACACAGAATTTGCACAAATCCTGCACCTAAAGAGAAATAGAATCAAGCTCCACGTGTGTTTTAGGGTTTTTGGGTGGGGGATTATTCCGTTGTTTTCAGCTTGATGTAGACCTTTGGCTGAATATCAATGGGTTTGTAGTCTTTGTCATTAATGGGCATGCTTAAAATAGAAAGATCTTAGAAAGAAAGGAAGGAAGGAAGAGAGAGAGAGGAGAGAGGGAGAGAGAAAAAGGAAAGGAAAGGAAAGGAAGAAAAGAAAGGAAGGAAGATCTCTGAGATGAGCAGAGGTCTCTGAGAGCTTCATGCTGAACCTCTTGGCTTTGGGTGAAAGTGGCTCAATGGTCACTCCCCACGGTGAAGTACGTATTCGGAGGGTGGATATTTAATACAACTACAGTGTTGCGGGGGTTGGGAAGTGATTAGGATTTGATGAGGTCAGCAGAGTGGAGCCCTCATGATTGAATCCTGATGGCTTTTCAAGAACAGGAAGAGAAAACAAGTCACACACACACACACACACACACACACACACACACACTCACTCACACACACACACACACACACAGGCACCCTTTCTGTTATATGATACTGTGTGCTGCGTTGGGACTCTGCCAGCAAGAACGCCATTGCCAGATAGAAGTGCTTGACCTTAGACTAGAACCATGAGTCAATACCAACTTGTATTCTAATGAAGTTACTCTGCTTCTGGTATTTTATTTCAGTAACATACCATTCTCTGACCAGTTTGGTTTGTAACTTAGTCTCCCTAAGCTTATCTATATCTATATACACTGCAAAAATCCATCCTCTAAAGAGTAAAATCTGAAGACCAGACCCTGGCCCATAGTGACCCTAAGCAGATAAGGCCAGCTACCCAGGGAGGTGTGGCTAATGGGCCAGCCAGTTCTTTCTTTGACACTTAATCCTGTTTTTCCATGGAAGTATGACCTAGAACACAAATGGCTTCGTTTCTTGCCAGAGAAGTTTCTTTATGGTAAAATTTTGGAGACATAAATACAACATAGAGAGAGAGATTGAAGAAAAATCCAGAAACATAGTAACCCATGGAAGCTCACAGGACAGCTGAGTGAAGAGCTGTTCCAGGGGAGAGGAAACCATGGACATGACTAATGCTTGGTGCATCTCCACATGTCTCCTAAGACTCTTCTCTTAAATCACAGATGGAAAAGAAGCAGAAGAAAACCACCACTGCCATAGGAAAAGCACTGCATGAATTTCACAAGGCAGAACATTTTCTAAAACTCAGTAGAAGCCGGGTGTGGTGATGCATGCCTGCAATTCCAGCACTCAAGAGGCTGAAGCGGGAGGGTCACCACAAGTTCGAGGCCAGCCTCGGCTACATAGTCAGTTCAAGTTCAGCCTGAACTGCATAGCGAGATCCTGTCTAAACAAGTATCAGTAGATACTGTACATAGTATATGGGTATGTGTTGATGGTTCCTACATCATTGTTTCTGGTAGTTCGGGCTGTTTTTCATCGTAAGACAAACTATCTTTCAGCCATCGATCATGATGGGTTAAGAGACCAGGTAGATGTGAAGGACAGTGTGTAAACAACCAGAGTCAAGAGCCCTCCCAAGAAGCCACAATTCGAACATCTGCTGCATTATTAGACAGTGCTCCTGAATAGAAATACATTTTACCCTGTTGCTTGATGCAGAATAAGCCTGTGCCCTCTTCCTACAGCAGATGCTCATCTTCAAACACTTGTAAGTGGCATCGTGTTCCCACTGATGTATGCATCCCTTAGGATAAAGAGGCCACTCTGACTTCAGAGCAGCAGAGAGACCATTTTCTCACGGCACACGGTGAAGGCAGTGAAGAGTGCATTTGCCTCATGATCTTAAAGAGTTGGGTTCTAGGGAAAAATGGGTGCTGAGTGACACTATTAGACCTATGAGAAACGCCAAGAACTCAAACCTGCTACAAGAGGCAACTCTAGGGAACTCTACATCATCTAGGTTTAGCAGTTCCACCATAACGAGTCCAGCCTGTCTCATCTCCAAAGCCAACCGGTGGGAAGAGGCTGTGGGGTGGGGATTCAGAGACAGCCTGTGCGTCTGGATCCCAGAGCCGGGTCTTGACCCTGTCTATACCTAGCTGGGACCCTTATCCGCTGATGAGGGACCCCGGGTGGTCTTTAAGCATCTCTGCCACTTCTCAAACAGCAAAGATCAGTGATTCCCATTGTTCTCAATGAAACACAACTGAAGACTTGATAGTAATGACTAAATTACCAGCAGCTGGAAAACGGCGACAACTGTTCATCACTGAATCGCAACGTCAAAGCCTACCACGATGTCAGAAACAAAGAAAATGTTTCACACACATGCTTGTGTGATAAATGAACATTTATACTTGCAATTGTGTCACCAGTCCACAAAGAATCCTGAGTACTGGCACACATTGTGGACTGGAGGCAGCGTCTGCAAATCCTCCAGAAACCTTGGGGCTGTGAGGAGGACAGTCAGCCACTCGCCGTGGACACTGTATGTACAACGAGGACACTAGCAGCCCAACTACCTCAAGAGACTGTTACGAGGATCAAATCCAGTATGAGTAGAGATTTAGGTAGAGTACTCAACCAGTGCATAAAGAGAGAAAGACGGGCATCTTCAGACTGTCTAGGCCCACATCAGGTAGTGCTTCTGATATCTGGATAGATTTCCTCAGCTCAGCGGATCAGTAACCCGACACACACACGCACGCACGCACATAGGAAGGGGGAGAGTCAGAGTTAGGTCAATCAAAACTGCTAACCCAGGAACGGAGAGAACAGAACTCAGCACCAGACCACCTTCTGCTGAGTACGAGAATGAGTGCCCCAGTGACAAGGAGGGCTGCACCGAGAAAGCGGGGGACAGGCACGGTGTCGCAAGGCCTGCCCGTCCCGCTGTGCAGACACGTGCAGTGGGGCAACTCTGGCTGATGAACCAGAGCTGGCGTCCTTTCCCTGCTTGCTTTACCCTCGTGTTTCTTCCTTCTCCCAGTGGAAAACATCCTAAAAATGGAGCGGATCGAGCTAAAGAAAAAAAAATACATTTTGGAAAGCAATGCGGACTAGGTATTGGAAAACTTAGCCCAGCCAGACTGTATTAATGCATAGTATTCAAACTACAAAAAGGCACCATCTGTAATCACCAGTGGTAAGAAAGATCCCATTCAGTTCAGGTCGCCGCCTTCAAGGGAAATGTCAACAACAGATTCATACCTCTGAAGAAGGCCATGAGAGAAAGCACAGGGCTAGGAGACAATGGTAGCGACTCACAAATTCAGGGGCAGTTCGCTGGCAGTGTACTGCCACCATGAACAGAAACCAGGCATTGGTTCAAAGGTACAACAGGGTGCTGTGTGAGTTAGCTTTCCACTACTGTACCACGATACCTCAGATAATCAACTTAAAAACAGGCTTTATTCTGACTCGGATTTCAAAGGTTTTAGTCCAGTGGCAAGACAGTAGGTTATGATGTAAGCATGTGTTAGGAAAGGATGTTTATCTCATAGCAGCCACAAAATTGGGGAGAGGAAGGAAGAAGAGGAGATGGAAAGAAAAGAAAGGAGGGGAGAGGCAGGGAGGGAGAAAAGAAAAGGACAGAAGGGAAGAGAAGGGCCAGGGACCCCCGCCCCCTCCGAGGCCAGATCCCCAGCACCTTCACTTCCTTCCTCCCCACGTCCCACAGGTTCCGACACTTCCCAGGACTGCCACAGGCTGGGGACCACGCTGTCCATGTGTGACCTGTGGAGGACTCCAGATCGAAACGCAGCAGATGCCTGCCTTGCGAAGTGACAGCCACGGCCAGGGACAAGAAGTGTCTGCCCCACCGCGGGTCTAAGCAGCCGCCAGACGCCTGCTCATCACTTTCTAGAGGGGTGTCCAGCAGAGCTGGGATCAAACCAGCCGGCCTCAGACTAGCCCTGCAAACGGAGGACCCCACATGACTGCGTGGGGCGAAGCCTGCCCCACTGCGCCCCTCAGCAACTCTGACTTTGAACAAGACTCTTCCACTTCAAATAGATCCCAGGGATCGTTTTTCATTTTAAAGCCTCTGAGCCTAGAACTGCAGTCATGAGCAAAGCTGGCATCAAACTACTGGGCCAGCACTTTAGTTACACATTTCATCACCTTGGTGGAGGGCCTCGCAGTCCCGGGCGAGACATCCCTTGGATAAGCCCCTTGGAGTGCAAGTCCTGTTGAGCGCCCCCTGCTGGCAGGGACTCACAGAGTGTGACATGGGGCTCACACTCCCACTAGAGATAGTTCTGTTTCCATTTCTAATTTTTAACCAATAAATGTATTTTTGCAAATATACCTTTAAATATTTTTCCTGAGGCCATCTTCCTGTGACCATTTTTGTCCACTGCGATGGTTAATATTGTTTGTGTGTGCATCTGTGTGTGTGTGGCACTTGTGGCATCAAATCTAGGGACCCTAGGCCGAGCGTAGTGGCACATGCCTGTAATCCCAGCACTCAGGAGGCTGAGGCAGCAGGATCACTGTAAGTTCGAGACCAGCCTGGGCTACAAAGTTCCAAGTCAGTCTCAACTACATAGTGAAACCCTGTCTCAAAAAAACCAAAACAACAACAACAACAAATCTAGGGACCTGTACCAGTGAACTACATCCACAGCCTTTTTTTTTTCTTTTCTTTTGAGACAGGGTCTCATGAAGCTGTCCAGGCAGGACATGAGCTTGTGGTTCTCCTGCCTCAGCCTCCTTGAGTGCTGGGATTCCAGTGCACCACCACACCTGGCTTGATGCTGAATCTTGATGGATAATTTGGTTGGCTCGAGAGATGTCTAGAACATGAGTAAGGCACACTCGGTATGTCTGGGTGGATCACGGGAATGCGACCTTGGGCCTACACCATGGTCCCTGACCCCTGTCATGTCCGGTGCTCTTCCCCTGCACCCTGCTAGATCCGTGAGCTGCACGACTCTCTCCTCCACCACATTCTTCTGCCACGACGTTTGTGGCTTGGAGCCAGCCAGCCATGGGCTGAAATCTCTGAGTCCTTGAACCAAAATAAACCTTTCTACCTTTAAACTGTATACATTAGGTATTTTATCCAGCAATGGAAGGCTAACTATACAGCCATGTGTGGCTCGAAACTGATTTAATCTGAGTTATTTCTGTTTCATGAAGACCCATTAGTGATCACTGTTTACAGACAGGAAGCAAATGCTGGGTGTGGTGTCAAACACTTCCAATCCCGGCACTGGGGAGGTGGGGGCGGGAGGCCACACATCGAGTACAAAGTCAACCTGAACTACACAGCCAAGCCTGTCTCCAAAAACAAACAAACAAACAAACAAAAGACAGGGAGTGAGGTCTACAGTCGGGCATGGAGGTGCACACCTGTAATCTCAGCATTTAGAGGCTGACACCAGAGGGCTGCCATGAATTCCAGGCTCCTGTGGGCTCTACAGCAAGTTCAGGACCAGCCTAGACACTGGATTATAACTCAGAGAAATAGAACCTGTAAAACCATTGAGCACAGGCGGTGGGAAAGCTTCTCCCTTAGAGTACACTGCCAACACATACATGGAGGGAAACAAATGCCCATTTGCTAATCACAGGAATAACTTTCACACAAGAACCACCAGGTGGGTGGAAGTTTGATTGAAAAGAAAAACCGGGGCTGGGGATTTAGTTCAGTGGCCCTGCCGCCTGCCTTGCAAGCTCCAGGACCAGAGTTCAAGCCTCCTCCGTACCGAAAAGAAAAGAAAAGAAAAACCAAAGATATTTGCAGAACCTCAAACTTTCCCCCACAAAACACTGACTAATCACAAAGAGAAGAGCCACCTTCCAGCACAAAAACCTGGCAGATGCCGTCCATCAGCAAGTAATCAGAGTAGCCCTTACGGGTGTGAGAGGGTCACATCACTCACTGCTCCTCGGGTATTCCTGCCAAACACGCAGAACCCAGATCTAACCATAAAGAAGCAACACGCAGCCCAAACTGTGGGACGCTCCAAAAAAAAAAGTGGCCTGAATACAGAGAGCTATTTGCACACTTGTGTTTGTAGCAACATTACCCACAATGACAGAGATGGAGGCAGCCAAGTTAGTGCCACGAGAAACGAACGGACAGCGCATATACACACGTGGAGGTGAGCTTCAACAAGGACAGCGGTTTTGACGCACGCCGCGTCATGGAAAAGCCTCAAGGACCTTCTGCTAAGGAAGAAGAAGCCAGTCACAAAAAGACAAGTACTATAGGGTTCCACTGACTCGCTGGAGTGCTCAGAGACGTGGAGAAAGAAAGTAAAACGGTGTTGCCCAGGATCAGAGGAGGGAAATGAGGAGTTGTTTAATAGGTGCAGGCTTTCAGCTTTGCAAGATGAAGAAGTTGGGAGACCTGGAGCACAATAACATGACTATACACGAGCCTACTGAACTGAACACTTACAAATGGTTAAGATACTAAATTTTGTAGAACATGTTTTTACCACGATTTAATGGGGGGCTTTTTGAGACAGAGTCTCACTATTTGGCCTCAAACCTTTGATGCTCCTGCCTCAGCTCCCCAAGTACTCGGATTCTAGGCATGTGCCACCATTCTCAGCTTGGAAAATGTTTTAACGGCTTCAAAAGGAAAAATACCAAAGCCATGAGAAGCCAGAGAGAGTATGAGAGAACGGAAGACACAGGACAACTCACTGAAACTTGTTAGTCTGAGTAAAATGCCAAGTCAGCCAAAATACTGTCACTTTTGCCAGGCATGGTGGCGCACGCCTGCAATCCCAGCACTTGGGAGGCTGAGGCAGGAGGATCACTGTGAGTTCGAGACCAGCCTGGACTACATAGTGAGTTCCAGGTCAGTCTCAACTACCCAGTGAGACACTGTCTCAAAAAAAAAAAAATGTCTATAAATAAAGAACCCTAGCATGAAAATTGGTGAGATTCAAATAAGGTCAGCATACTGGATATTAGTGTATCAATACTGATTTCTTGATTTTGATCACTGTCCTCCTTTTAAGAAATATATTCTTAAAGGCCAGGGATGTAGCTCAGTGGTGCCACTGCCTGCCTCACAAGCACAAGGTCCCAAGTTCAATCCCTGGTACCAAAACCAAAAACAAACAAGCAAACAAACAAAAAAGAAAGAAAGAAAAAAAGAAATATATTCTTAAAGGCCAGGGATGTAGCTCAGTGGTGCCACTGCCTGCCTCACAAGCACAAGGTCCCAAGTTCAATCCCTGGTACCAAAACCAAAAACAAACAAGCAAACAAACAAAAAAGAAAGAAAGAAAAAAAGAAATATATTCTTAAGAATTTACAGGCAGAGGGGCACCATTCCTACATCAGTTCTCAAATGGCTCCGAAGCAAATTGTGTTTCTCCCTTTGTACACACACAGACCCAAAGACACACACACACACACACGTGCACACGCACGTCCACACACACATAATCTACCTATACACATTCTCATCCCCTCTTTCTCTGAGTAAAGACAAAGATATATAGGTAGGGGAATGAGGAATGCGCAGACAGATACGGAGAAAAAAGGGAAGTAGAGAAAAAGAATGATAAAGCAAATAGAGTAAATAAAATGTTAATATTTGCACATTCTGGCTGAAGGCTATCTGAGAATGCTTTGCACTGTTTTTGCAACTTTTCAGCAAGCCTAAATTATTACAAAGTGAAAAGTTAAAACTTGAAAATGTTAAAGTTCACACGAGCATAAAACAGTGAAGAGTCTGCACGTTCACCTCAAAAGGTTCATCCACAGATCAAGAAATCACACAAAACTGATCAAAATTCTCATGAATTCTGGATGAACAATGAATCAAAGAGACATCTCTGATAATTCAAAAAGCAATGTTGAAAGATAATGACAAACATTGGGGGGCAGCAGTGCTAAGGATCAGACCCAGGCCCTCATATATGCCGGGCAATGGCCAGACCACTGAGCTACGTTTTTACTTTCTTTTGAGACAAGGTCTCACTAAGTTGCCCAGCCTGGCCTCACACTTTTGATCTTCCTGCTTCAACCTCTTAAGAGGCTGGAATCACAGGCCTGTGCTATCCGTCAGCCCATGGCCACTGTTTTTATGGTACACTCTTTCCATCCTTGTCGAAACAGGCTTTCAGAAGAGGGTCTGCCCCTCAACACATGTTAAACCTGATCATTTCATTGGCTTAGAAACACTTAGTGAATAACCCTCCCAGAAACAGCATATACCGACAGCCCTGGGACTGACTGTTGAGGAAGCTAGCAGCTGTTTTTGTTATCCTGAGCAAACAACGAGGGGATCAAAGAGGAAGTGTGGAAATAACCGGAAGGCCTTGAGAGTACTGTGGTAGGTCAGAAGGTCGCTAGGAACCCGTCTGCCTGCGCTGGTCACCTTAGGATGTCTTTCTTCCAACAGAGTCTTGTAGACAGTAAGAACTTGGCCTCCTGGCTATGTAAATCAGGCGTTTAAGACCAGATTTTAGTAAGGTGAGATACAGGCTGATGTGCTGCATACCCTGCAAGAGAAGAAGTGATCTTGGGAAGCTGATTACTGGCCTTGAACAGGATTGAGGCCAGTGGTTGCTAACACCAAAGCCATCGTACAAGTAAGTTTTAAAACATACCTGTGGTGACAAAAAGGTTAAAATTTTCAGGATCCAAATTTCTTTGACCACACACTTCTGCCCAGCATGTAATGCACAGCCATACAACAGCACACTAAGGAGGACTACAAAAGACAGCACAAGATAAAACTAAGCGCACGAAACCATCCTTTTCTCCCCGAGTTAATGTTATATCTTTCCCAAAAAGGTTAACATGTACAGAATAACCATTATCTAAGTCTAAGGAGCCTTTCCTGAGGCCGAAGTGAGAGGCTTTGAAGATTCACGACTCTGATGAGCAACTTCACTTACAATGCAGGTGTTTCTGGAAGATTAACAAGGAACTAGATGTCCTGGAAAACGCGTTTTCAAGATACTCCCCATCTGCCAGCTCAGGCCTTTCCCACGTCTCCCTTCCCTCGTAAGAACCCGTCTCTCTCCTTGACTGTGCAATCCTCTCTTGGAAACCTGCCTGCTGTCCCTCTTGACAGGGTACTCAGTGATCTAAATAACTCTTGCCTTTCCTGTGCTCCTTGTCTACTGGTAAATTCCTTTATGGCCGGGGTCTCAGGTCCAAAAGGTCTTTTTGTTTGGTAGGGTTTTGAGAACTAAGATCTGGGTTGAGCTTCTGAAAGAAAGCTGGACACAATCATAGGATAGTAAACTGCTAGGGAGATTCCAGAGAAAACTCCCTGCTGCCAAGAGCCCTGGAAGTCCCCAGGAAGAGCTCCAGGTGTGGGGAGAAAGAGCACATTTCCCTGGGAGGGGAACGGGTGGGCATGCACATGTGTGTGCTCACCACTGTGCACTGCGCCCTGCAGCTTCAGCTCCTGCTGAAGCTTCCACCTTCTCAACTTGAGGCAACAGAGTGGGTCCATGGGGACGCCCAGCTGCTCCAGCCTCGCCGCTGTGAAGCAAGCATTTCTCTGGGGGATTTGGGAAAAGCATTGCAGTGTCTGGCAGAGACTCTGCCCTCTGCCCTCTGCCTTGGTCCCAGACCTGAATCTGGATGGCATACTTCACTCACACTTGGGCATCTTCCAGTTGAGTCAGGAAGCACGGGGTGGTCCTGCCTCCTGCCTGTCCCACAACCAATATTCCGGGTGCTCGGCTGGATGTGGCAGAAACCTGAGGAGAAACACAGCCAAGCTGTGGCTGCCAGATAGGGGCATCCCTCATCATACAACCAAGACCACATTTCTAGCCCACTAGATCCAGGCTTGCTGCTCCACCCTGGCTTTCACATTTGAGTAAAATGCAACAGCAATGCCATAGAAACCTGGTGGTGGCAGCCTCGGAGACATTGGGTCCAGAACTCAAGAAATCCCTGCTTCTCCTTGATGTGGCAGTAGGATGGAGATCACCTGAACCCTGGACCCAACCCAAGCAGGTCTCTTCTGGCCCAGCATTAGCTATAAGACAACTCATTCACAGCCATAGACCAGTCCTGCTCTCCTGGGGCTCTCTCTTAGCCTCAGTCCCTACCTGCTGCAAATCTGGCTGATTTTGGGTCCTTCTGCATCCAGATCCCTAGTCTAGATCTCTGAGGGCAAACAGAGTGTGTGTGTGTGTGTGTGTGTGTGTGTGTGTGTGTGTGTGTGTGTACATATATGCTCTGGGGATGTGAGATGCAGAGGTGAGAAAGCAGTAAGAAACTGGCTAAAAAGTGAAACTGTTTAACAGCTGTAACCAATGTACTGATCTATCCATCCAATGTGGTCTTTATTATATTTTATTGTGGTTTGATAGTATTACATTGTCAGACTAGGAAGGCTGAAGAAACAGTGGTTTTAGTTTTCCTGAAGACTGGCCTTATTCATGGATAGCTTTCCTAATAAGCAGTTACTAACCTTTGTCAGGTGTTAACATCTGTCTCAGGAACATGGCAGTACATGTCAGAAGTTTTGTTTGATTCTATGGTATTTTTAAATCGATTTGTTAAAATAAATTCAGCAAATGGAAGAAGAAAGAAAGAAACTGGCCAGCCTCTGACCAGCTGAGGGTTTAGAGGAAAACCTCACGTCTCCTGGTAGATAGGGGTCCTTCAATACAGAGGGGACAACTGCTGACACAATCAGAAAGATTTTGAGCAGAGAATAAAGGACTGGGACAAACAACTTCAAAGCAGCACAGTACATCTGAGTTCAGGCTCTTATCAGCTGCACCTTCATCTCTCACCCCCTCATTATAGGAAAGTGGCTTCAAATTCCAGCTTCCACGCTTAGCTTAATCTCCCTGTGCCCCAGATCCCTACTGGCAAAACGAGGGAGCTAACAGAAATGTTGGCTATATTTATTCATAGCTGATAAATTAGTAATAGCTACTTTTGATTGAATGCACCAGGCATTTTTGTTGGTTACTTTAAATAGATTGTCTCTAATCTTTGGAGTACTCAACCAGGTAGATATTATTGCGAGTCTAGAAATAAGAGAACAATCTCAGATTAAAAACTTGCCCAAGAGCACAGAATGGACAAGAAGTTGCTGCTGGGAGAAGAAAATTGGGACTGAGGCAGTTAGCTTTGAAAGTAGTGGTCAATGTCCCCTAAAAACCCACTTTTTAGAAACAAAAAGGCAAAAGCACCCACTGGGTAGAGGAGGCAGGTGGAGGTTGGCCACAGAGAGGTTCCCAAAGGATCTTTGGGCCTCAAATCCTCCCCAACTTGCAACTGTGCAGGCTGGAATTTCCCTAATAGCCACTGACCCTTTCAGCCCCCAGCTAACAAACTTAAAGCAAAGATGCTCCCCACCCTCAAGAGAAGACACTGCCTGGCGGGCTTGCAAGCAGTCCCTTAATGATGATCAGTCAGGTCCTGAGTACAGAGAGGAGTGGAGACTCAGGCAGGCTCTGGCCAGACATGGTTGCTTCCGCAGCTGCTGAGAACGTCCTACCCAGCTCCATGTGGGCTGGCTCAGTGCTTGTGCCTGAGGAGAGTCGCTTCTGGCCAGGCCTGTCTGGCCTCTTATCTAAGACGAAATGCTCACCCTATGCTTCACAGCCCTGCTGACCTGCTCTCTCTTCTGAGCACTGGTCACTGAGCTTCTCCCCTGAACTCATCACACAGTGCCCCTGGGTAGACCCGTCTGTCTATTGTTTTGTTTGTGGTAGTACTGGGGATCGAACCCCGGGCCTTTGCAATGAGCTACATCCCCAGTCTTTTTTTCTTTTTTCTTTTTTTTTTTTTTTGAGACAGTCTCTTGCTAGGTTGCAAAGTTGCTCAAGCTCAACTCAAATTTGCAATTGTCTTCCCTCAACCTCTCAGAGTGTTGTGATTACAAGTATGTGCCACTATGCCCAGCTCACAAAGTTGATTCTTTGAAAAGATCAACAAAACTGACAAAACTTCAGCTAGGCTCACCAAGGGAGAAAAA
>NW_022900922.1:733518-748608 GCF_012274545.1 Fukomys damarensis | reverse complement strand
TTTTGAGACAGTCTCCCTAAGTTGCTAAATGCCTAGGCTAAATGCCTAGGCTAGGTGGGCTTATACCTGCCATCCTCCTGCCTCCCACAGTGCTCAGATTACACGTTGCACCACCACGCCTGGCAGGACCTGCTTTTATATTCAGATCGAAGGTTAAGTTTTATTTGAAGAGATGGCTCCATGGCTACATATGATCTGAAAACCATGATCTAGTCTGTCATAGTCACTTTCCTCAAAGCTGGGACAAAATACCCAACACCAACAACTCTTCTTTTTTTCCTCATTGAGTTTATTGGTACATTCTAGGTACACAGTACAGTTACATTCATCATTGGGATCCTGTACCTTTACGTGACAGGTCTTGGTTCTCATTTCTTCCCCTTGTCCCTGCCCTCCCTTCACCCCTCCTCCTCTCCCCATCTACAAACACTTCATTTCCATTTTTTCATGTTCTCATATTTTTTTCTTTTCCCTTATTAGCTTTCCCCTACCTTCCCACTTCCCCTACACCTTTAGCCCCCTTTCTTCCTATTTCACATGGTCCATTACATCATTAGGATCTTACATACTATTATAGTTTATTTACACGTGTGACTTATTTATTTCACTTCGGAGTACATCCTCAATATGTGTCCATTTTCCTATGAATGAATCTAATTTCTCATTCTTTATGGCTGAGTAGTACTCTATTTTATACAAAAACCACATCTTCTTTATCCAGTCTCCAACTGATGGGCAAATAGGCTGTTTCCAAGTTTTAGCTATTACAAACTGTGCCGCTATAAACATAGGTGCGCATATATCACTGTGATATGATTGTTTTAATTCTTTTGGAAAGATACCCAGCAGAGGGATGGCTGGGTCAAATGGAGTCTTTACTCCTAGTTGTTTGAGGTATCCCCACACTGATTTCCACAGTGGTTGCACCAGTCTGCACTCCCACCAACCATGGAGAAGGGTTCCTTTAACAACCACAACTCTTAAAAGAGGATAGGTTTATCGGGGCTCATGGTTTTTAGAGGCTGCAGCCCACGTCACAGGCTCCAAGCAGATGTAACACAGCAGAGGGGCAGAGCAGAGGAAAAGCTGCTCACCTCATGCTGGCCAATTATCAGAGCAAAGAGAGGAACGGAGGATGGCGATACACCCTGGCAGGCCACGACCCCACCGGCCTGTCTGTTCTGGCCAGGCCCACCTGTCAACACCACGTCGAGCTACATCAGCTTATGATTCGATCGCCTTTCAAAAGCCCCCCTGTGAGTACACGTGGCCTTTGGGGGACATCCAGATGTACACTATCCAAGAGGGAAGGAAGGCGAAGGAGATGTGAAAAGAATTGAGATGTGTTACGTACATACACCAAGTCCCTCCATGAGTCGCTATGCACTGCACACATGTACTACTGAAAATAAAAGTTTAAAAAGACATAAACCACAACATAGACCACACCATCAATCTTCCAGAAAAGTGACTTGCTTGAGTAGGACAAGAATTATTTTTAAAGTACAGCAAACCCACTGCTGAAGTATGACGTACCTATGAACACACAGTTGGGTAACTGTTTTTCTTTTCTTTTCTTTTCTTTTTTTTTTTGCTGTACCAGGGATCAAACTCAGGACCTTGCGCTTGCGAGGTGGGCACGGCGCCACTGAGCTACATCCCCGGCCCTCAGCTGGGTAATTCTTATAAGTGAACACAGTGCATAGTTATCGCCAGTGCAAGCCCACTCCCATCACCGTCAGGAAGTCAGTGTCCATATAAATATGGATTTCCGTGTACATCTTTGAACTTCCTATCAGTCGGATCACACGTCATGTCTTCTCATGTTTGGCCTTATTCATTCAATGTTCACCCACAGGATTGCCCCATGTTTGCCTCTTACAGCTGTGGGTTTGTTTCTTTTGTGTCATTCCTTGGTAACCCATAGTACAAACATATCACAGATTGGTTACCCATGCCGATGGGACACTGGATGATTTCCATTCTGGAGCTACCTGGGCGATACCATCGGGAGCATTCTTCTCTAGACTTTGGTGCACACACACAGGCCAAGGAATGAGCCTGCTGGGTCACAGTGTACACCTGTGTTCACCATTAGTGAATTCTGCCAGTTTCCAAAGACCTATTTCACTTTCCACTCCCATCTGAGAGTTTCTTTGACTCTGTAGTCTTGCCAGGGCTTGGTCCTTTTGTGTTAGCCACTATAGCAAAAATATATGTATATTGCTGTTTTGTTGTGGATTGGACTTGTATTTCCTAGATAATTCAGGAGGTTGTTGGCTAATCTCTTGTATGAAACGCTGAGCACCCACTTTCCTCTCATCAGGAAACAAAGAGGAAGTGTCACACTTCATCGGGGGTCACCTGGGTCCCCCCAGCGTTTGGCTCTTGACTGAGTCAGCAGGCCCCTGTGTCCAGGATCAGCAGGACACAACTTAAAATTCAGAACTGAATTTTCGGATAAGTTTTTTTTTGGTGGTGTCATTTCTTGGTTTTGGTTTTGCTCTTCTTTCTCCTCGGTGACTTTTACTGATGTACACATACAGAAACAAAATTAATTCCTGGGGAAAATCAAGAGATCTATAGTGAGATCACCTGGATTCACGTTCCAGCTCTGGAAGTGACCAGCTATAATCCTGGGCTCATTCATTCCTGTTCACACCAAGCTGTGCCATCTGCAAAGTGAGATAAGTGCTCAATATGTGGAGATTTCTAACTGTTAGGTCAACATTCTGTGAAGCTGGAAATGCCCAAAATTGCTGCAGTGGAGAGGAAAGAAAGATGAAAGAAGGACGCAGCAAGAACGACAGGTGAAATTCCAAACTTTGCTGGGACTTGTCACCCTTGAAACAACAATCTTATAGTTGCTTTTTATTTTCTATACTAGACATTGAGCCCAGAGGTTCTGTACTGCTAGGCTATACCCCTGGCCTTTTCTATATTTTATTTTTTATATTTTATTTTGAAGCAGGCAGCCTCAACTTCAGTCCTCCTGCCTCAGCCTCCTGGGGAATCTAGGATTACAGGTATGCACCATCATGACCAGCTCGTATTTCTTCCTTTTGAAAGGAAGCATTTACTTTTATGCATGGGAACCAAGGAGGAGGTAAAACTGGTGTCTGAGTGGAGAAGCTGGAGACAATTTAATTTCAAGGGAAAAGATACAAAATGGAAGCTGTTCACCAGGCTCGAGCTTCCCACAGTTAAAGGATCACCCCTGAGCTTCCCCGCAGAGCCCTGGGAAGAGGGACACTTAAGATTACCAAGGCCCCAGAGGCCTGCACTGAACCCAAGTGGTACCTGAGCCCCTGCCTCTCCCCTCACCGGGAAATGAGGGCAAGTTCTTCATCCCAGGCCATCTGGTCTCACCCTGGCTTCGGCTCTTGGTCGAGTCAGCTGGGATCCTGCAATCCAGTGCCTGCAGCCTGCTCCGCACAGACAGAAACAAAGCCGACAAGTGTGGCTGACAGACCACAGGCAGCTCCAGGCCAGCAGGCCCAAGAGGTCAGCCTGGGCCTTGGAATCCCTAACCCTGCAAAACTTGAGCTGAGTGGCCGTTGCCTGCCCAGTGTGATGTAGTCAGGCAGGTGCATGGGGATTTTCAGGCAGATGGGGAAAGAGCTTGTTTATTGTTTACTGAAGATGACTTTTCTAAGAACTCAAAACCTGGATGAAGACACTAAGTTAAAGGCTAAACAGGGAAAGTTCAGGGAAGTCTCCATGTCATCTGGTAAACAGACCCGGGTCAGTGAAATGATGTAAATGGCAGATCCGAGTTGGGAAAGCAGGGTAAATCACAGATCCAATTCCCTTACTTGACAGATGAGAAAACTGAGGCCCAGAGAGGGAGGAGAAAACGTGCGGGCTGCGGAGTGAGGTCTGGTGATGTCTGAGGCTTCCACTACCTGTTTCTTGACCCTCTAGTCCACACATTTGATGAGTCATCAACTCTTATCTCACATAATGCTCCCTTTCCAGTTTTGTAAATTCTTTCCCTCTACCTTTTCTACTCAGATCTTAACTCTAAAAGCCCCATGTAGACCCCAGGTCCTTGCTTCCCACCTCCTTCTGAGCAACCTCTCCTATTCTAGTCCACTGTGCAAACCAACAGTTTAATCTTCTTAAAACAATACTTTGATTCCATTCTCCCCTACCCTAAGCTATCCCCAGCTTCCCACTGCCTCCAAGACCAACTTCAATCCCCTCAGTCTTCAGAGAAGTCCCCACAATGGCATCCCCAATGCCCTCTGCCCTACCACACCAACCTGCCTCTTTCCCACAAACACACCTTCCTGCAGCTCGTCTCTGCATTTGTAGAGTATTGCTCCAGAAATCTTTTCCTGTGTCCCATCCTCCGATCTATTAAGTATTTATCTCCCTTTCTATACCCCACAGCTCTTTCCATACATCACAGACGGCTGTGTTGTCGGCACCTCTCCTTTGAGTGTATACCGGCTGTGTGTGTGTGTGTGTGTTCTCATCCACACTCTAAGCCTCTGCAGAGCTTGTCTCTTCTCAGTATCCACAGCCCAACTACTTTACAGCAAGTGGTGCTCAAGACATACACCCAAGGTACAAACACAGGGATGCCGGGCGTGGTGGCACACACCTGTAATCCCAGCACTCGGGAGGCTGAGGCAGGAGAATCGCTGTGAGTTTGAGATCAGCCTGGACTACATAGCAAGTTCCAGGTCAGTCTCAACTACATAGTGAGACCCTGTCTCAAAAAAACCAACCAATCAACCAAACAAACAAACACAGGCAGCTTCCTCACAAGCTGCCTCCAGCTTGGAAGATGTGTTTGCCATTGGAAATGTGAGGACTACACAATAACAGCAATGAAATAGTGTTATAAAGTGGGCAAGTGGGCCAGGTGCCATGGTACATGCCTGTAATCCCAGCACTCAAGCCAGGGAGGAGGATCACTGCAAGTTCGAGGCCAGTCTGGGCTACAGAGCAAGACCTTGTCCCAGAACAAACAAACAAAACTTAAGTGGGTAAGAGCCTGACAGAGTACTGAGGACAATGCCTTACTTCGCCTGAAGTCAGGTCAGACTTCCTGGAGACACGGGATAAGGTGAGCTGTGTAGTGTCCCCAGGTGGACAAGTGACAGGATGGGCAAGACAGGACTGGAAGGACACCTGACCCAGGCACAAAGATGCAGACCCAGCTCACACGGGGCCTGGGAAGGCCTGCACAGCTGCCGCGGACAGAGGGTACCCAGGAAGCGGAGAGGACTGCTGAGTGACCACGCAGGGAAAACACATCCTCTTACCACAGGATGGCCTTGAGGGAGGCGCAGGATGGACGCGGCCCTGCATCTTAGGTATGGGAAGATCTGCCTCCATCCTCCCAGACAAGGTACCTGGGCTTGGGCAAATCTGTCAACTCCTCTGGGCCTCAGCATCCCAGTCGCTTACTGTCCTCACTGTATTCCCCACTGACCACACAGAGACTTTATTTCTTTTTTCTTTCTTTTAAAATTTATTTATTGACACAGGGTCTCACTATGTAGTTCGGACTGGCCTTGAACTATAACATTACATGAATTAAAACATTATAATAATACGTGAATTATAATATTATAATATTACATTACAGCCCGGGTACCCCTCTAGCCTCAGTCTCCCAAGTGCTGGGATTACAGGCTTGTACCACCATGCCCGGCACAACACGAACTTGAAAAAGGACCAGTTTATGTATTCATATCTGAAGAGATAACTCATCATGTCACAGCGTCCCTGCTCGTCAGGAACCTGCCGTCAGCTCCAATCCACAGCTTGTCAGGGGTGGCACTGTGAGGTCTGCCTGGGCCAGAGCACACCAGCAGAGCATGCTGTTGCTTCCCTAAGAACCTTCCGCTTGAATGACAGAGACATAGAAGCAGTTGCTTAACTCCCCCCCGCCGCTCTCAAGGAGATTTTCCTGGCACTTTCTCAGGGCTACCCACGATACTCCTATGCCTCTGTGAGGCCCACGTGGATAACGAACCTTACATAAATAAACTCCTGCAAATTAACAAGCTCCTCGTCATCCTAGGGTGATATGCGGTCAATGGGCTTTTTCAGGAAGTACGGGATTAGAGGGAAAAGGTCAAGGGCCTAAGTGGGGGGACAGGGGTGTACAGGGCAGGCAGCGTAGATTTTATGGCTGACTCTCTTCACCACCAGCCCGCTTCTCAAAAAGCACAGTGTGGAAGATCAGCACTTGGGCCACAAAGACTCAGCTCCACAAACTCCACACTCTCGTCAGACTTTGGGGCCTGCTACTGAGGAAATGTTGAAAGAGCACAGGCTACACACAAGCCAAACATGCTAAGGCCAGAACACAGTGAAAGAGCAACACACCTCTAACATCTTCCCCTCACCTTATGGGGGTAAGGAGAAGGAGGGGCAGGAGATTTGGGCTCTTGTGTGCTTGAAGACAGTTAATAATTATATCAAATATAAATGGTTCAAACACTCTAATTAAAAGGCATAGCCAGGCATGGTGGCATATGCCTGTAATCCCAGCATTCAGGAGGCTGAGGCAGGAGGATCACTGTGAGTTTGAGACCAGCCCGGGCTATACAATGAGTTCCAGGTCAGTCTCGACTACATAGTGAGACCCTGTCTCAAAAAAACAAAAACAAATAAAAGTCATAGCTGCCTTACAGGCTAAAAAACTCAGCTCCCAATCTCACAGCCAGAAACCAGAAGCAGCCTGAACTTCACTGGAACTAAAGGCCCAAGTTTGCTGGGATTATCCATGATCACCCCGATTCTACTGCTGGCTTACTGGGGTGAATCGCATGGGTCTGGACTGTCTGCCCACTCTGCCAACCAGTGACAGCAAAGACGCACCCTCACATGGACTTTTTTCCTGCATTTTTCCCCTTTATTTGCTTTTTTATTATTTTTTGCTATTTTATTTGTTTAACCTTTTTTTCTTTTTTGGTATGAGTGAGATCATTGTTTCTATTTTTTCTTTCCTCTCTTTTTGTTCTACCCTTGTTTCTGTTTCTTCCTTCTTCCCCTCCTGTCTTCACCAGTTTCCAAGCCTTCAGAATCTTCCTTCATTTTCCAGTCTTATTTCTAATCCCTTTCTCTTCTTCTATCTTTTTCCCTAATCCCTTTTAAATTTTCTCCCTGGAGTGTAAACTCATGATATTGAGGGTATATTTATTATCCACAATTCTCTGGTTTGTTTTACATTTGCCATAACTACAAATCCCGTTCATACCATGAAAGATGGCAAATTGATACTTACCACAGTTCGTCATTTTCTCAGGCGTGCTCAATGCTATCGTCAGTACTTAGTGCACTGCTTTAGTCCAGGTGACACACTGGTTTTAGTCAGTTGTTCCTCCTGGTATGCCAAGGCTGAGATTGCCTGAGGGTCACAAACAATACTGTCGGCCAGTTCCAGAGAGACAGGCAGCAACTTCACATGCCCAATAAATTAAAACAGTAGGATCATGCTGGGCATGGTGGCGCATGCCTGTAATCCCAGCACTGGGGAGGCTGAGGCAGGAGCATCGCTGTGAGTTTCAGACCAGTCTGGGCTACATAGTGAGTGCCAGGTCAGTCTCAACTACAGAGTGAGACCCTGTCTCAAAAAAAAAAAGAACTCATTTCCTAAGAGTTCTCAAAAGTACCAGTAAAGATATCCACCATAAACAATTAACAAGTATCAATTCAGGAATAAAACTGAAAAAAAAAATACAAAATGTGAAGACATTTAAGCACGACTCAAGCCCAGACTTAGAGTTCAACAAAGGCAAACCCAGGGGACGCTGAGGTAGAACAATTGGAAACCGGTCCACCTGGGCTTTCTGAAGTAGTAACAGAGGAAGTAACAAAGCACACGAATGAGGCTCGAGGAAAAAATCAAATCAGAAATAATTTTTCAGATAACTTCAGAGATGATGGCTATAATGAAGAGCACGATTAGTAAATCTAGAGAAGATACAGATTTTTAAAAATAGAGGCACTCAGGAAAATGATGGAAACCACGAATGCCCAATATAGGAAAGAAATGGAATCCATTAAACAAACATATCCAGGAGATTAAAAATTTTATTCAAAGTATATCCAGCAAAATGAGCCAATGTGGGATGACAGACTATCAGACCTAGAAGATAGCACTGCAGTTAGCAATCATGAAAATAAAAATTTCTTTAAAATAGCAAAGGACCACAAAAAAAAAAATCAATCCAATCTTTGCTATATGATACAGAGATTGAGCAGAGTCAATGAAAAGCAGAGGATAGTTCAAATGATGTAAATTTCTGTTCACAGAAGTAATGGCAGCTGGAGATTTAGCTCAGTGGTTCTGCCGCCTGCCTTGAAAGTGCAAAGACCGGAATTCGATCCCCAGTACCAAAAAAAAAGTAATGGCAGAAAACTTCCCAAGAATGGAAAAAGAAGAGGACATACAGATAAGTGAGGCATAGAGAACTCTAATTAGCCATTATAAAAGAATATAAAATGTATTCTAAATATAAAAGACATATAACAGGATTCCAGAAATTCAACACAATAACACAGTATTAAAAGCTGTCAGAGAAAAGAAACAAATCATTTATAAAGGAAAGCCCATCAGAATTACAGGTGACTTCTCAACACAAACCATTAAGTCAAGGAAAGCTTGTATTTCAACCCCTAAAAGAAAAAATAAATGCCATCCCAGATTGATGTACTACACAAAATTGTCTGTCAAAATTAATAGAGAAAAAAGATACTTCCATGACAGAGAACATCTTAAGAAATTCATAATCACCAAACCAGCACTCCAAAATGTTCTGCAAAACATTCTAGAAAGATATAATAAAGACTACAATGCCATGCACCCCAACAGAATGAATCTACCAGGCAAGTCCAAAATTAGAGGGGGAAGGGAATCAACAAAATAAAAATAAAATGACAAGGATAAGTCAATGTATATCACTTAATAACCAGCAATGTAAATGGTCTCAATTCACTGATTAAAAGAAACAGATTGGCAGAATGGGTTAAGAAACAAGATCCAACAACATGCTGCACACAAGAAACACATTTAGTTCAAAAAGAAATTCATAGACAGAAAGTCAAAGTATCCAAAACAATACTCCATGTGACAGGAACCCAGAAAAGGAAGGGGTACCTATTCTATTTGCAGACAATGTGATTTCAAGCCAAGATTGATTAAGAGAGACAAAAAAGGTTACTACATTCTTGTAAAGGGGACAATCTAAGAGGAAGACACAACAATCATGAATATATATGCACCAAATACCAGCATACCCAACTATATAAAACAAAAAAAAAAAATTTTTTTTTTTGAGACAGGATCTCACTATGTAGTTGAAACTGACCTGGAACTCAGTATGTAGCCCAGGCTGGTCTCGAACTCACAGTGACCCTCCTGCCTCAGCCTCCCAGGTGTGAGCCACCATGCCTGGCTTCTATAAAACAAATATTAACAGACATGAAAAATCAAATAAGCACAACCATAATGGAGGAACCTCAATAGCTTACTGTCACAAATAGATTGATCTAAACAGAAAAATCAACAAATACTAGAACTGCGCCAAATTTTTGAACAAATACACTTGATAGATGTCTATAGTGTTCCACCCCAAAACATCAGAATACACACTCTCAACTGCACATGGGATGCTCTCCAAAACAGACCACATGTGTGTGTGTGTGTGTGTGTGTGTGTGTGTGTTTATTTTTTAATGGAGTACTGGGAATATAAATCAGTGGTAGGGAACTTTCCTGGCTTGCATGAGTTCCTTGATTCAATCCCCAGTCCCACCAAAAACATTAAAAAGTTAAGTGTGGAAAAAATATACTATTGAAACATTAATCATTAGAAAGTGACTGGGTGTGGTGGTACACACCTGTATTCCCAGCATTTGGGATCACCTAGAGTTGGAGATCAGCCTGGTCTACATAGTGTGTTTTGTTTTGGTTTGGTTTAGTTGAAACAGGGTCTTAAATCACTACATACCCCAGGCAGGTCTCAAATTTACTGCAATCCTCCCTCTCAGCCTCCTAAGTGCTGGGATAATGGGTGTGCCCCACTACACCTCGATGAGACCCTGTTTTAAACAAACAAACAAAACGCAAA
Organism: Fukomys damarensis; assembly: GCF_012274545.1. Classification (NCBI taxonomy): domain Eukaryota; kingdom Metazoa; phylum Chordata; class Mammalia; order Rodentia; family Bathyergidae; genus Fukomys; species Fukomys damarensis. Next base: position 738,512 of record NW_022900922.1, on the reverse strand, counting down.
ATGGAGCCACGAAATTAATAGCAAAGTAAATTTCAGAACAAAGAATACTTGCCAGGTTAAAAAGGGATAATTTATGATAAACGGCTCAATCTATCAAGAAGGTATAACAATGAGTAATTGGGGTTATCTTTATTCAGATTTATTTTTATCATTTCTATTTTGGTTTCTGATATTCACATACTGATTTTCCTGCTGGTAACACCTTCCCAATCTTTTTTTTTTTTTAACTTTTACAGTTTATTAATCCTCTCATTAAAAAACAAATTCACACAATTACTGGAGACAAGCACCACGAAACTTTTATTCCTTCAGCTTTCTGCCAGCACAAAAGTTGGTCTTTGCAGTACCCGACGTTCTTCATTCTGTCCTCGTGTTCCTTCTGCCACTTTCTTGAAGTCGTTTCCTTTTCACATGGGCCAAGTTTTTTAGGTTCATTTTTCTTCACATAATCCAAGGAATCATAAATCATGCTGAAGCCAAGTGTCTTGTCACCATCAAAATGGGGTCTGAATCCAAACACGAAAGTGACATCTGGTGTACTCTTGTACACTTGGGCAAGCTTTTTCCTGAATTTCTTTCTTAGGTACTATTGCTTCCCCAGGCTGAAGGACATCAATGGCCACCTGCTTCCTTTGAAGAAGCTGGTTGGTCGTGAAGTTCCAGGTCCAGAGAGTTACCACGTCGTTCATGATGGCAACAGATTCCCAGGCAGCCAGGGAGGAAAAGAGCCCCCTTCCGATCCTTCCTGGCTGAGGTTACTCACCTGACGGGACTTTGCTCTGGACACTTGCGCCAGTTAATCTTCTCAGACCTCCTTTCTTTGGGAAATGGAATTTTCCTGAGATTCCTTCAGCACAGTGTGGCTCCCCACAGACAAAGCACTCACGAGTCTGGTGAATACATCTCTACTAATCCGTCTCCCTTCACAGACCAGGAGTTCCTTAAGGACAAGGACTGTCACATTCACCTCTGAATTCTTAGTACTGGATGCACTATAGTTACTTGACAAATGAGAATTTAAATTGCAAAAACTCAAGCCTAGTAACCCTGACTCCCAATAAACAGAAGGGACAGTGAACAAGGAGTCAGAAGAATTACACCCACTCTGCCACTTACAAGCCTACATAAACCATTTAATCATCTAGTGCCTCTGTCTCCTCCTTTGGAAAGCGGTAAAAAGAACAGTGGCCTCCTGGAGTTGCAAGTTTAAGTAACAGTGTTTAAATGTGCATCCTGAATGTTAGTTCACATCGCAAGGCATGAGCATCTTTTATCTGTGTCACAGATTGCTAAATTTGAGGCAAGCAAAAGAAAGGAAAGCGTTCAAGTCTACCCAGCAGAGTGGTCTTGGAGGAACAGACTCCTTTGCTTGCCTTGAGCCAGTCTGTGCCCAGCCCCTTCTGCCTGCAGAGGAGTCTGTGACGCTCTGGCTGCACAGCAACCCTGTTCTTCCCTGAAGTGGCTGTAGAAGCCACCGGGACCAAGCAGCAAATCAACATCAGGAAGAACACCACACAGCCCTGGTGGGAAGAGATCCTGGCAAATTCTCCGGCTGAATCAAGTGAGTGAGCGAGGTGCAGCTGAGCACGGGATGGCACCAGTGTTCCAGAAAGAGACGTCACAGCCTCTGTCCCTGACACCCGGTGGTTTTCGGCTTTCCCTCAATGACTAAGACTTTAAATGGAGAACTGCAGCAAAAAGGGGAAAGCACCAACTCACACTGTCTTGAGTCAGTCTTGCAACTGCAGAACTCTGGGCTCCAGCCCAGACCTATGGAAAAATAATTTGCATTCGAACGCACTCTCCAGTGAGTCCCAGGAACGAACACACTCTCCAGTGAGTCCCAGGAATCAAGGGTGACAAGCGCCGGTTTCCTTCCCGCTCCAGCAGAGGTGCCACTTTTCTGAGCACAGACTACTTCAGGAAGACTTATCTGTAAATGACACACATGGGCTGCTGACTTGACAGGTTATGCACATAAGTTTATATTTTAAGTACAAATTAAAATAGAGGAGTGTACACCATGTGTTCTCTGGCTTTTCTGAAAGCACTTTCCACCAGGCTCTCATACTGCCCGTCCATCCCAAGCCAGCTTCTCACCAGGTGGTCTGCCCTGCTCCTACCCAGCCTCTACCTTTAGCCTCTGATCCTTGAAATCAATTTTGTACAAAGAGCTCAGCAGCTGGGATTCTGCCCTATGTAGAGGTGCCAAGTGTCCGGTGGCTTTTAAAGATTCTACACACCCTCTGTAGACACCAGCAACCTCCTCCTCCCTACTGCACAACTGCTGTCCCCACCCGACTGGTCAGCAGTGACAACTTCATCTGCATCCTGTCCCAGGCTCACCCAAAGGGGAACAGAAGCAATGGCCCAGGATGAAAATCAAATAATCAGGGAAAGCTGTTCTGCTCTGCATTCACTGGTAAATCCTGCCTTCTATGCCTCCCAAAAATTCCATCATGACCTAGTTTTGAGCCCCCAGTGTCCTTCTACTCATTAAAACTTAGATCCTGCCCTGCTTATATCCACAGAGACCTCACTATATTCTTCCAGGCCTAAGAGAAAGGAGAAGATGCTCTTCCCTGGTGCATCTACCACCCAGGGAGGCCCATACCACATATCTTCTGAAGCTATATATGTAGTGCTCACTACAAGAGGTGATCTGCTATAGACGCTGCTTCTGGCAAACTTCTCTAGGGCAACAGTGGCAAACCCAAGGCACAGGTGCCATGCCAGGCACGCAGAGCCTTTTCAGCACAACCCCAGCAGCCGAGCATTCAGGTTTAATTGCAGTGTTGGCACTTTGCGATAAGTAAGTGGGTTTGGGTTGCAGTTTGGGCCCTCAGCCTCTGAAAGGTTCGCCTTCACTGCTCTTGGAGAAATATGATTAGTTGCTGTTATCTTCTGGCAGCAGTATGGTGGGGGAGGGGGGGTTGAACTCAGGACCTGTTTGAGCAAGGTACGCACTGTATCACTGATTTATACCCCTAGCCCTTTTATTAATTTGAGACAGGGTCTGTTAAGCTGCCTAGGTGGCTTTCAATTTGCAGTCTTCCTGCCTCAGCCTGCCAATAGCTGGAATTGCAGGTGTGTGCCAATATGCCTGACTCTGGTTAGGTTCTTGTTATAAAATTGTTACCAGATCAGCTAAGAATCCAATAAAAATTTTTATAAACATTCTATAACCTCTACCTTCTTCCAAGGGCTGTTAGAATGGTTTCTATTTGCCAATATGGTGGAGACAAAGACTCCTACTGAAGTGACTGTCTTTGGAAAGTTACAAAGTTTTATTATTTCATAAAACACATTCAACACCTCAGAGAGGGTGGCCTCCATTACGCATCCTCTCTACAGGCTTAAATATCACACCCTGGAACCAGGAAAGGAAAGGGAAAAGAAAAAATATAAGAAAGGGAAAAAAATGGAAACAAAATCTTTGTAAAGTGTATGGGGAAAAAATAAGAACCAAGCTACACCATGTAAAGGTACAAGATCCCAATGATGAATGTAACTATACTGTATACCTAAAAGCACCAATAAACTTAGTGGGAAAAAAAAATCACACCTTGTGGCAGACAACAGAGATGATCCAGATTAGCACAGACGTTTCCCTCCTGACTTTTCAAGGCACTTTATCTGGTCTAGCCTCCTAGGCTAAAATGTACTCAGGTCAAAGTTACTCCTTCAACCCTTAGTTGCTCCTGGGTGGGTCTCAGTTCTAGCCTGATCAAGACAGATGGGAGTGGAGAAGGCGTGTCAGATTTGAAAGACTAGAAGTAGGAAAGATGGATGGCAGGACACTATAGTCACATTTCTCAAACCCAAAGTCATGATTATTCCTTGATGGTTTTTGTGGACCTGAGAACTGAACTCCAAACCATCACATGGAACTAATCCCTGGTACTGGAAAAAACAAAACCAAAAAGTGGGGTGTGCGGGTTTACGTCTGTAATACCACCTGAGGCAGAACGGCTGCAATTTTGAGGGCAGTCTGGGCCTGAGTTCAAGGTTAGCCTAAAAACAGATGCATCATGAAAAAGGCTTTGGAGTCTGGCAGATTAAAATTCCGAAAAAAAGAAAAATTTTTGGTGTTTTGAGACAGGCCGGCCTTGAACTAAGTATACCAAACTGACCGCTGCCAAGTACTAGGATTACAGGCACGCACTACCACATTTGGCCAAAATTCTGTATCTTGACCTATTCTCTAATAAATGTCAACATCCAGCTGTACTCACACTGAATTCCAAGCGCCCATTCTTTCCCTTTATCTGCAAATGGCCTGAACTTCATCTCCTGTAAAAATCTCTTTTGTCCCCAGGATGGCATAATGAGTTGTATCCAATCTCTTGTTTACATGAGTCTTTCAAATACTTGGAAGACACAGGTCACATGCTCCCTCAAGACTGCTCTGAGGTAAACATCCCCAGTTTTGCAACTACGCCTTGCACGCCTTGCATGACAGTTCCTCACCACTCACCAGCCCCTGCCCCAAATTCATCTCAGGCCCTCTTAACGAAGAGTTGTGTGGAGCCACAGCCAGGTTTCATTTTAGGCCCCTGGGGGATCCGGAAACCAAGAGCTAGGAGTAGTCGCAGGGTTCTCAAGAGCCGGCATCCAAGAGGTTGCGTGGATTCGATCCGCGCTGCCTCACGCTCAGAAGCCAGGAAGACGGGTATTTACCCAGAACACAGAACATCGCGTCCACCAAGGCGGGTCTGGCGCGCACTTCTGCCGAGCAGTTGTTCACACTCAAACACAAAAGCCGCCCCGCGCTCTGATGCAACCTCCCCAAATCCCGACGGGGATGGGGTGGGGTGGTCTTGCCACTGTTCTCCTCCTCAGGCCGAGCACGCCCACCCCAGCCCCACCCAACTCGGGACTCGGCGAAAACACCTGCCCGGCCCACTTCCTCCGGGGTATTTACAAAACCCAACCGCTCCCAGTTTCTCGGAAACACCCTCCTCCGGGAAAAGGCCCGGACCGCAAGGGGAGGG
>NW_022900922.1:726940-733240 GCF_012274545.1 Fukomys damarensis | reverse complement strand
CCGGCCGCCGGCCGCGCCAGTCCTCGGATGACCTCCGCGCGGCTGCGGCGGTGGAGAGAGCCTCAGTCCCAGGCCTGGCCCGGGACAGGTGTGGCTCTTACCCTGCGGGACGCCTTTTCTCCCTACCTTTCCGTTCTCGGTCCTCGGTTAGATACTTTATAGCTCATAGAGTTACCGTCTTCATCGCTGCCCCTCCAACCCGGAGCGCGCGCGCTCTCTCTCTTTCTCTCAGAGAAAAAAAACTTTTTTGTTACTGAAGAGATATGTGCCATTTCGCAATGCTTGAAAAAACAAACCTGGTGGCCTTTCCTTTCAGTCTGTCCCATCTTCCGGTACTCAAAGCCCCCAGGAGATGAGGTGTTGCCCACACCTCTGAACTGAATGTGCACGATCCCCTTTCGTGGGGAAGGATAGGTTGCGGGGGGTTGGTCTTTCCAGTACTAGGGATGGACCCTAGGGCCTTGCCCATGCTACGCAAGCACTGAGCTACATCCCCAGCTTGGTATTTTATTTTTCTAATTAATATAACTAGAAGAAAAGGAAATCCAAGATGAAAAAAAAAAATGAAAGAACAAATATGGAATCTGGGAAGGAGAGAAGAACTTCATGCTGTTGGACAGGAGTAAGATCAATATGAATTTATGATTTTAAAAATGTTTCCTATCTCTGCCCACTGAACAGACCTAGAAACAAAGATATTACAGTAGCAAGAATGCCTGAGTGATAGCTTCTAACTCCCATTTCCGTTAAAAGTAAGCAGGTTCTTTGGAGGAGTAGCTGATCCCATTGCTGAGTCCAGGAAGCTGCAAGAAAAACCTGGAATGACCAGGAAGTAAAGGAGAGCTCAGAAAGTAATGAAGAAGTGTCAAAGTACACAGCCAACGTGAAACCCTCGGCCAAATGCGGGGAAATTTGAGCATCAAGTAATTCAGGAATGGGTTTTAACACATGGAATAATTTTTAAAATCCTGAGCCCACCATGATAATATAAATACTATTAATGATACTACTAATAATGAAATTAAAAGTATTAACAGGTTTATGAGCAGGAGAACTCTTCTTTATGTAGAATGCCAGTTAATGCCATTGAAATATTTCCCATCTGCTTAAAGGATGTCTCCTGGATTGGGTGTGTTTTCCTTCTTTAAAGAGCCAGAACACAAGACAAGAACTTGGAAGAATCAGGAAGTGAGTGGGAGAATCCATGGCTAAAGAGGGGAGATCTTTTAGTAAATGGCTTTGAAAAGAAGGGCAGATTCTTTAAACTCTTTGAAGTCAAGGAACAGTTTGGATGTTGCTTATTAGGGAGCCAGGGAGTCAAAGAAATGGTCCCTTAAAAATTCAGGTTTCCATTTGACTTTTTGCTATAACAAATTTCTGCCCTCATTTAAGCATTGGTGTCTGCTTTTGTTACTTGAGAACAGCACGTCCTGTTGTTATGGCTTGTGTCCAGATGTCCCCCAAAGTCTCATGTGGTCATAAATGGGGCTTTTTCAGAGATGGCTGAATCTCGAGTGTGTGACTTGGAATTAACTCATGTTGCAATGCTAGGATCAAGGGTGAGAGTGACAACTGCCCCAACTATCCCGGATAAGATACAAGGGATAGAAAGAGCTGTGGTCAGCTCTTGCTTGCTTTGCTACTTTCTGCCTGCCCTGAACTGTTTCTCCCTGTTGTTTGTCTGCCGTCCACCCTGACTTGGAGTGAGCCGAGTAGGGACTGAAATCTGTGCAAAGTGTGAGCTAAAGCAGTCTTTCCCTCTTTAACATGAGGTGTTTGGTATTTTGTCTCAGCAATGAGAAAAATAACTAACGTAACCTATCTCGTGGAACAGACATCTGCATCAAACCTTCCAAAATAGACCATGACCAGCTGAACTTTGTTAACCTGCGTATTCCAGGCCCATCCTCTCTTGGTTTGTGATTCGTGATTCATTTTAATGTTGACCTACACAGTCTAGGTGATTGTGACGAGCTAACCCTGAAACTTTAGTCTTCTGGACAAAGGAAAGTTAGTGGAATAATTTTGACACTAAATAAATTGAAGAAGCATGTAGTCAAAACTTATTTCCTTCTGGGAAATTAGCCTTGTTGGAAGTGGGGGTGAATGAAGGAAAGATGCAGTGGAGAATAAGTCATTACAACTATGTTTTCTCTTCAATAACGTATTACCTGAGAGTTCCATGAGTCAGTGGGCAGCAAAGTCCAATGATTTTGGAAGAGTTAAAGCTTTCCATGCTTCTGTCCATTTCTCCTCAGCTGAGGCTCCCCCAACCAACCCTCACATGCTGTTCTGGTGAGGAATTAGAATATTATAATGCTCTTTTAAATTTTCAGCAAGAATGGAGAGATAACTTTCAGTCAGAGAGTGACATTCTTTGAGTTCTGTTCAGTACACTTAAATATTAATGTTCCTAGTAATTAATGATGTGTATAAATGATCAGCCACCTGCTAAGTACTTGGCTGGGTAGTAAGGCCACTGCCTAGGGAGTTTACATTCCAGTTGAGGAGCTAGAATGGGCATACATTGTAACACCAGCTCCATGGTCATCTCCAGCAGTAAGAGGCTGAGGCAGTCTGTGGTGTGAGTGGATCCTGAGTGATGTGAGCAGGCCTTCAGGAGGAAGCTAATGAGCCAAGGCAGGAGCTAAAATGTGAGGTGTGTCAAGGAGATACATGCAGTGAAACAGTAAGAAATGTAAATAATACACTTGCAAAGGTAGAAACAGAGCTCAGTAGTAGAACATCTAGAGGTGTGACACCCTGCACCACAATTAAAAAAAACAAAACTAAAAACACTGTTTAAAAGTAGGGCATGGCGGCAGAACATGCCTGTAAACCCAGCTACTCAGGAGTCCAAGGCAGGAGGATGTCAAAATCTAGGCCAACCTAGGCTACACAGCATGACCCTGTTTCAAAAAACAAAAACTGATTGAGATTTGGACACCAAATATAATATCTTAGTTTTTAAAAATGTAAGCCAATGACAACAACAACAAAAAAGAGTGACTTAGGTCTTCCTGTGAACCACTTTTTAAATCATTTTATAAAATGAACTGAGCCTAAGTAGGGTAGAAATGTACCATTTTCTGTAGGAGGAGACTGGTCTGTTGTTACTTACTCAACTTGCTGCCGGTTTACTCTTCCCAGAGTTCAGGTGTGTTTTGTTTGGTTTCTGGTACCAGGAATTAGGACCAGGGCCTTTGATCGAGCTGCATCCCCACCCTTTATCTATGTTTTATTTTGAGACAGAGTCTCAATAAGTAGTGAAATTGCCCGTCCTGCTGCCTCAGTCCCCCAGAGTGGTGAGATTACAGGTGTGCACACCACACCCTGCTCCAGAGTTCAGCTTGACTCACATTTTTGTAAGGGGAATAAAGAGGGATATTTTGTGAAAGATTTTCACAGTACCTACCGAGACAATTGAAAACACTGTATCACAGTTCAAACCTCTGGATTTTTTTGAGACAGGGTCTCAGTGTAGCCAAGGTTGGCCTTGAATTCACAAACCTCTTGCCTTAATCTCCTGAATGCTGAGATTATAGGGGTACACCACTACATGCACTAAAAATCAAACTTAATCATTCCCATAGCCCTTTTTGGGCTACAAATCAAATGCACATTTAAGACATCAATCAAGATGTCTGATTTCCTTCTCTTGTTTTTGCTTCAGATTCTATGTTGGACCCAACTGAGCAGCCTGGAACTGCCACTGGGGGATCAGGCCAAGAGCACGGGGGCCCTGCCTGGGCCATCTACCTCCCTTCCTGGCCCAGGGAGGAAATGAAAATGAGGGATGTGAACAGCAGTGGTGGTCAGATCCATCCACAGCCGCAGCGGGCTTGCCCATGACCCCAGCCTTTCCTCGCCTGTGTACCCATCTGTCCTCCCACCTTGCCAGTCCAGGCTCCCAAGGTCATTAGGTGGAACAGCCTCCATCTTCACCCAGATATGGAGGACAGATGCCCTGGTCTCCAAGTCTCCTAAGAAGCCACACCAGATAAACATCTTCAGGTCCTGCTTTTGCTGTTTCTATGCCCGGCATATTGTCCAGTTCAGTCTTCCATTAAACTCTCCACAGACAAGGAAGAAGCCAACATCACTGCTAAGTCAGATCTGCTCCGGTGTCTCCAGTTCTGGTTTCATCAGATACCTGGGACCTGGCTACTCCCACAGGTGACAAAGGAAGATAAAGGATCTATGTGGTCGCTGGCCTGGATGAAACCCTAGCACACTGCTCCTTTAAGCCAATCAGCAGCAATGCTGACTTCAGAGTGCTTGAGGGATTGAGGTGACCATGCATCAGGTTAAGTGCTCAAGAGGCCTGTGTGGATGAGTTCCTGAGACGAAGTGAGGAGCTCTTTGAAAGTGTTCTTTTTCACTGCCAGTCTGACCAAGTATGCCTGCCCCATGACAGACCTGCAGGCCTGCCTGTTCTGTGCTGCTGTTTCAGTGACATCAGCCCCTGGAGAGGGATCTGAGGAAAGCCTTCATACGGCCCAATGGCCTGCTGCTTGTATCTTACGCCTGGAGGATGTAGTGCCTTGCAGTCCTGGTTTGATGACATATCGGACAAGTTGCTCAACCTGATCCCAGTCTTTGAGGAATTAAGCGCAGCAAATGATGTGTGCACCAGCCTGGGCAGCCACAGGCCCCTTAGCCTTCCCGTTTCAAAGCAGTGGCTTTCCCAGCAGGGGACTTTGCTCCAGACAAATGGAGCAAAAGCTGGAGCGCCTCACCAAATAGGGCCTGGAAATAGAAGTGCTAGGAAATAGCTGTGGAGCAGATTAGATGCCAACTGGGCAAATGAGACCAATATCCACACACGCCTGCTCCAAGCTGGGTGCCTGAGACGGGTTTGTGTGGAGGGGAGACAGACGGACAGACAGGCAGACTTATAAAGAACTGCGGCCCCAGCGTATTCGGTGAGGGAGAAGCTGAAAGGTCAAAACTCTTCCCACATTAGTTCATCTTCTCTGCTATTACCTTCCGAGCCTCTGAGCATACAGGGATGAAGACTGCTGCGGGCTCTGTTGCCAAACAGATCTTTCCTCAGGGTTGGAAGACCTCGGCAAAGAAGAAAGGGAGGGCCAGAGGCTGTCTTTTGGGTGCCCCAAACACACACCTTTCTGAAGACTTTCTCCAGGCAGCTGCTCCAGAAAAAGATGCCACTTCTGGGAAGATGATTTATTTCTAGAACCAGTAACCCAGTGACTATCAGGTCCTGTGGGCCAAGGATTGCACTTGCCGCCAGCTGGTGCCTGCCCCCTCTCTGTGTCCTGGTTACTTTTCTCACTGAGACAAAATACCCAACACCCAAAGTTAAAGGAGGAAAGGTTTATTTGGCTCAGAGTTTGTAGAGGTTTCCACCCACAGTCCGCTGGCTCCAAGGCGGGGTGGTGCGGCAGGAATCCCAGAAGAGAGTTCAGGGTGGGCAGAAGGTAGCAAAGCAAGCCAGGGACCTCAGCAGCTGCTTTCTGTACCTCACATGCTCTCCAGGCCACTGGGACTGGGGCGGTGCCAAACCCATCAGTGGGCTGATTTAGTACTCACAAACCCTTAATCCCAGCATCACACACTACATCCAGCCACCTCAGAAAAAGCCCCACCTACCACTGCATGAGGCTTTGGAGGGACATGAGACATAAACCATAACCCTGTGTCTCCCCGAGGTTTGGGCCCTGGGCCTGCCTTTTTCCCCCCTTGCAGGCCTCTGAGCTTCTTTCTATAAATCTGGTCTTCAGGGATTCTCTGCTGGTACCAGCGCAAGGACTCGTTCCAAAGGCTAGGAAATGCTCTCTAAACTGTCCCGGCCAGTTTATATTACTTACAGTTAATAAAAGCCGGTTTCATAAACCTAAAAAGAAAGAAACCAATCACAACAGTATTAGAGTGAATGAGAATCAATAGCCTCTGAATTTAAGAGCTGGAGGAAATAATCCAGTTAACTCTTTCATTGAGTAGATGAAAGAATTAAGGTACAGAAAGGTAAAGTAACCAATCTGAGGCCATAGGACAAGTAGCACTATCACAGGATTAAGAAGATCTTTCAGTAGAGATCAAAGGCTACAAAGGGAAATGCTAATTGCCCTGATTTTATCAGTGTACTGCATGCACATGTTCAGATATCAAACTACCCCACTAATGTACAACTACTATGTGTAACAACAATTTGGGGGGTACTGGGGCTTGAACTCAGGACTTTGTGCTTGCAAGGTGGGTGGCAGAACCACTGAGCTCAGTCTCCAACCCTGCAATTTTTAACTGTTTTTTTTTTTTTTTTTTTTTTTTTTTTTTTTT
>NW_022900922.1:714826-726672 GCF_012274545.1 Fukomys damarensis | reverse complement strand
TTTTTTTTTTTTTTTTTTTTGCTTTCCTTCTACTTCCTGGCTGCTGTGAGCACCTTTCCTCAGGCTCTGGGTCTTCTATGATGTTTCTTTCTCACCACGGGCCTAAGAGCAATAGAACTGGTTGACCATAGACTGTATGAATGAATTCCAGTTCTGCGGGATGCCAAACTTTCTCCAAGATATTTGTATCGATTTCTATTCCCATCGGCAATGTTTATGAGACCTACTTGACCCACATTCTCTACAATACTTAACATTACTTGACTTTTTCACTTCTGCCTGATAACTAGGGTAAAAATATGTCTCTCATTGTGTTCTTATGCATTTTCTTGATCACTGGAGAGATTAAATTTATTTGCTTTACATCACATACTGCCTGATGGTTAGAAGGTCTTTCCAGTCAGTTATTTATGATAAAAGCTAAAGAAAGGAACACAGTCACAGAGAGAGAGAAGCCACTGTCTTCTGGTTCAGTCAAGCTAGTTCTTCCATGACATGAGTAGGATTCATTGTTGCATTATGTTGCATTATGTACTGGTATTCATTCCAAAACAATTTTTTTAAAATTTTTATAAGGTTAAGGAATCAATTTCCTGTAAAATAGTAGTGTCAACATGATCTTTGTTTCATTCAAATGACTTTCAATGAAAAAGTTTTTATATAATCCAGAATTTAAACAAAACATGATTTTGGCTAGAAGTCAGTTCTTTTGTCATTCTTCATTCGCGTCTGGGCCACAGGAAATGAACACAGCAAGTATAATTCTTGGTAGAGCCCATGGCTTTTTCTATTGAGAATGACATTTTGGTCTTAAATTTTCCACAAAGAAACTAGGCAATTTGCAGACTGAAATTCCTTTGCTGTAATTATTGGGCAACAAGTTGAGGATAAAACTTTTGATTTTTAAAATAAGTCTATCTGACAAAATTTACTTGACAAATAGCTTCCACAGTTACAACCCTAAAATTAACTCGAATTTTTGCTTTTCACTGTCCAAACACCAGTGAGGTTTTTAAACCTGTTTCTCTGAGACGAAGCCATGTAGCTGCACGAGGCCCACAGCACAAGGGCTGGCTGCAAGTCAGAGTGACCAACTGCTTGGCTTGCCTGGCTGGGGTGATGGGATATCTGGAACTTGCGACTTCTGATGTTCTGACCAGGGAAATCTCTATGGTTTCATAAGGAGGTGGTCACGCAATTCAGAGGCTAACTTAGTCAGCGGATGGCGGAGCTCATTTGGTTCAGGCAGCCTTCCTGGAGTGGGTTTTATCCTTCCCCTCACAACGGAACCCTTTGCGGTTTATGGAACTGAAGTAAATGCCAGAAATTTAACTAGCAGTTGGGTGCCACATACTTAGAGACCTCGCGAACACGGGAACCTAGCACATGCTTTCCTCTGTCTTGGAAGATACCCTAGGGTAAGGAAACCTCCCTAGTTCTTCTGGCGTACCAGGGCTCATCAGCCCAGAGATTTTGAAAACAATGATTTTCCCCTTTTTTCTCACCGTTTGATGGCGCCACGGGGCAACGCTGCGCCTCAGCCTGGGGGCCAGTTTCGCTAGTCTATTAGATGCTTGAGCAGCTGGTGAAAAATTGTTTGCGGAGTTCCAGTTCTTTTGAACTATGGCTCAAAGCTGAACTGCAGCTCGGGGATGTCGCAGTGACCTCGTACAGGCTTTTCAAGAATCCATTAAAAGAAAGGATCCAGAGAAGCCACTGTGCCCTTGTCGGCTCTGCTAGGCTCTCTGTAACCATTCCTCTCCCTCTTTATCCTGCAGCTGTTAAAAAGAAACAGTGCGGGCCTGGAGTGGAGGCCCATGCCTGAAATTCCAGCACTCTGGGAGGCTGAGACAGCAGGGTCACAATTCAAGCCAAACCTGGGCAACTTAACTAACGAGACCCTGTCTTACAATTTAAAAATAAAATAAATTTAAAGGGCTGGGGATGTGTCTCAATGAAAGGATCCTGGGTTCAACTCCAGTATCTCGAAAGGAGGGGTGGGGAGAGAAAGAAACCAGTGCTCGCAGCTTCTCTGTGGCTTCTCTGGATCGGAGGCAGCTGTAAAGCACCTGCAGTTAACTCTTTCTCTCACCCCACTCTAACCCACTGATCTCTAAATTACTGCTTACTCGCGTAATCCCCAGAGGCGCCTACGGGGCCACCTGCTTCGCCCCAGTCACCCCACAGCCTGTGCTCAGGGACCAGCCACACGCTGAGTATGCGTTTCTAACACATCCCATAGCCCTCCACGCACGGCCTTCGCGTCTCCCTGAGGACTCACACGGCCAGCCCGTCACCTTCCCGAGCCCACATCCACGCGCTCCCACTCTCACTCTGCTGCTGCTCTGCAGGTCCGTCCCGTGCTCTGCTGGCTCAGTACAGCCACAGGGCCTTTGCCTCACACTTCCCCACCCAGCATCTCCCGAGACACGTGCGTGGTTCAGTTCCTCATCCCCTTCAGTCCGTCCACCTGCCTCCTGGCAGTGACCATCCTGTTTACAACAGCAGTCCTCCTACCTCGTGCTCTGTCTCCTTTCCTGCTCTGTTTTTCTTTCCATCACTTACACCCATTGGATGTACTCAGTGCTCACTTGTTGTTTGTTTAATCCTTTTATTGTCAATCTTCCCTCTATCAGAATGTGAGCACCACAGGCAGAGATTTGTCTGTCTGGGTCGCTGCTGTATCCTCAGAACTTATCCTCAGACCTGGTTTAGTAGGCATTGAGTAGGTGTGTTGGTCAATCTCCGTACTGTGACAAAATACCTCAGGCAATCAATTTATAAGGAAGAAAGGTTTATTTTGGCTCACAGTTTCCGACATTTCAGTCCCTGCTCAGTTGGCTCTTTTGCTTTTGATCCTGTGGCAGCACAGTACCTCATAATGGGAGCATAAGGCAGAAAATGCTCACCTCATAGCAGCTGGGAAGCAGAAAGGGGGCCTGGGGTCCCAACCACCCTTTGAAAGTACATTCTCAGCGACTCCCACTAGGCCCCACTTCTTAAAGGTTCCACCCCTCTCTCCAGAGCCACAGGCTGGTACCAAGCCTTTAAAACAAAGCCTTGAGGATACACTTATCAAACCACAGCAGTGGGTATTTGCCAGAGGAGAATAATGGGCTTATAGAAGTGACTTTGGTGACATCACAGGCGAGGGTAGGCCTGGATAGGCACCGGGCTAGGGCAGGCTGCCGTTAGGTACCAGCAGGGAAAGGAAGCCTGTCTGGCTTCCTTCTGTATTTCTCTTTTCTACTAACTTGCCTTAGCTATTGGATCTGTAGCCCTGGCTTAATGAATGTGCCTCAAATGTTCGTTTTGGAAAATGAATCTGTTCCAGAGAAATCTGGCCCTTGCAGATGGCTGGTTACTGTGGTACTTCCCTCCTCCTTCCCAGAGCCACAGCTGCTTTCCATAGCAGCCTGGCTTGGAAAACCTTCCTCTGTAGCAGTGTCAGCCAGCAACACTCCCAAGCAGGGCTTCTCCTTGCCTGGGCTACCCAGAACTTTGCCACGGGCCTAAATCACACCCAGAACTCCTGCTGCAGGGGAGCCCGAGAAGGAAAGTTATTATTCCCCACCTCTGCAGAACGAGCTGACACAGGAAAGGAGCTTCCAAACTGTGGCTTACAGCCCATTAGTTGCCTCGACATCAGTTTACTAGGGCAACACCAGTCTCTTTTTTCAATGATACGGAATAGACTAGAAAATATCAAAAGGTACTGTATCAGCTAAGGGGAGATATTGTTTCCTGAAACTTTTTGTGCCAGGTTTAAGCCAAAACAATTAATCAGAATTTCTGGGACATCAAAATTTCTTAAAAGCTCCCCTCTGAAGTCTAGTACAGCCAGAAAGGGCTTCGAGAGTCTTTTTTGCCCTTCAGAGAAATGACCCAATTGGCCGTCTGGCTATCCCGACACAACGGTGAGGCCATCCTTCTAGATCCTGTCTGCACAGGAAGGATCGATCTCCTACCCAGGTCACCTCCTCTTTCTCTCTTCCTGCTTCCAAAGTCCACACTTCCTTTGAGGTATCCTTTGAGCTTCCTGTTTGCACCCCCTCAAGTCATGAGACCTTTCTCTACCCTTGCGGTGAGACAAGCCTCAGGGATGGCTCAGGCAGTCCCCTGAAGAGAGCTTCCAGAATCCCATCTCCAGAGGCCAACATCTCAAACAGACAAAGCACCAAAGCAAGTCCACCCTAGGAAACAGTGTGCTCACAAGCCCAGGAGGCACCTCAGCTTTCCCCAGACATCAGAGGACAAGAACCAAAACAAGGGCCCACGTTTTCTGGAAAACCCACTTACTATTCTTCTAGTCCAGGAAAGGGATACAAGGGGACGCTTTCTGACAAATGACAGTGCAAACACAAGCCAGCGGGAGGAGGTCTGCTGAACTGTCCTGTCAGGATGCCTCCCGGAACAGTATCTAGAGAGGCTGCTCAGGGAAGTGGCCGGACAATCACAAGACCTCTCCACTCTTCAGCTTTCCCTTGCTTGCTTCCACCAGGACTTGGAACACCCTTGGAATCAAGTGTCCTTGCTCAGACTCCGGTCACAAGATGTGGACAGGAACTGTACACACGCTTTGGGGGCAACATAGAGGACAGTGTCCGACAGATCAAGGCCACTCTTCCTTTGTCCCCTCTTACTACTGTCTGCCTGCCCTGTCCTCATCATTCATCAGGAAATCTTGGGGCTATTTCTCTGCGGGACATGAAACGATAAGCAATTCTTGAGTTCTTTATCCTTTTCTGATTTTCCAGGTTGCCTATGATTGAATGTGTGAAGAAGACACGAGGGCTTCCAACTTTTGAAATAAATACGTTAAATGTCTTCCTCCGACCTTCTGTGAGACTGCAGTCACTCTGCTGAAGTGGGGTAGGAGAGACCTGTCACCAGATCCCTAGTCTCTGAGAAGGCTGTCTAAGAACGCCTTGCCTGACGCCACCTGCAGGAACTGCAGACCTGTGCTTAGGACTGCCTGTCCTGGGAGACCGAGTTCCACGCAGGCTCAGAAGGGCAGAAAGGGATGATATGCGTGCAGAGTTTGGATCCTGTCTTAGTTATTTTTCTCTGCCCGACACCCAAAGTTAAAGAGGAAGGCTTTATTTAGCTCACAGTTTGTAGAGGGTTCAGTCCATAATCGGCAGGCTCCAAGGCAGAGTGGCACATGGCAGAGGGGCATCGTGGAGGAGAAGCAGTTCATGGTGCCCACACGGTAGCAAAAGCAACAAGGCAACCTTGACAGTGTCTTTCTGCCCCTTTTATCTTATGCAGACTACAGGGATTAAGGCGGTGCCAAACCAATCAGTGGACTGATTTAGTACTCACACGCCCTTAATCCCAGCATCACACGTTCTAAAGTCAGCCACCTCTGAAAAAGCCTTATGACCGCCTGAGGCTTTGAGGGGACATCTAGACCCAAAGCATAACCGATCCCAACACAGATGACCTTCAGTCCTCAAGTCAAAGCTAAAGAAGCACGTAGACAGAACAGGGTCATGGCCTCTTCATTTGCCTCCGGACTTAGCCTTCCTTGGGGAAACCAGGTGACAGCGATACCAAGCCAAGGTGCCCAGGACAAAGTCTCTGGAGGACAAAGGTGCAGATGGAAATTTTTTTGCCTCCTGCAGCGAATGCAACCACAAAGCTCGAGAGGCTACATGCTTGGTGACAAACTGAGCCTCTGGGATGCTCGATCTCAGAAGCAGAGCTGAAGGGCACCTTAGCTCACTCCCTTCTTTGAGATCTCATCTTTTTTTTGTTTGTTTTGTTTTGTTTTTGGCACCAGGGCCTTACGTGCTTGTAAGGCAGGCAGCAGAACCACTGCGCTAAATCCCCGGCCCTTCACTCCCTTCTTTGACAGAGAGGTGAACTCAGGCCGGTTCTCAGCAGCTTCCTGAGATCACCACCCACCGGATAACGAAGGTGTTTCTGTCAGGACCTGGCTTCCGAGCTCCCAGCCTGCTGTTTGTTTCCTGGTACGTGGCCTCCTCCACACTTCCGACGCTCCCTCAGCGCCTCACCCAGTGTCACATCACAACTCTGCCGCCTGTGCCTACCCGGCAGAGCAGCGTATTATGGCGCCCCACTTACAGACTGACCGTCTACAAACTGGGCTACAGGCCCGTGGAACGAGGGAGTGGCCTCCGCGTGTGGCCACCTAGGAGCCTTTGTGGTAGGGTCTTGGGATCAAATGATATAAAAAGCCCGAGGACCTTATCTTTCCTGATACCACAGCCCCGCAGAACAGCAGGAAAGAGCATGGGGTGAGGACGGGCGAGGATCCGCCTGCCACTGCCCGTGCCCCTCCCCACCCTTCTCATGTGACTTTTGTGACTTCTTTCCCCGTGATCACTTTATCTGGTTTCATCTACATACAAATATTGGCAAGGACAGCAGGACACAGAGGGACCGGTCTTCTGGCCCTGAGTGGGTCAGCAGCAGATACTGAGGCCCAGGAAGGCTTCTAGTGACCATGCTGAACACTGGAACAGAGGAAGAGGGCAGCCCTGCCCTGGAAATTCCCAGCGGCCTGGGAAGTTAAAAGAGAGACTCACGGTCCACTGCCAGGGGCAGAAGAAGGCCTGCTTCAAGAGCTTGGGAATTTCAAAGATGCACACGTAGGAGCAGTTGATAGTGCGAGCCCTCTACGTGAAGAAGCTGACCCGAATGAGCCCAGGTCTGAACTAAGCAGCGGCCAGACCGTTCTCCTTGGTGATGTTGTCTGACACTGGATATTTCAGAAAAAGTACCAAGACAACGACCACTAAAACATCCGAAGCATGCTCTTCTTCCTTACACTGATTGTGTGGTGTTGTCTTTATTTTAAATTACATGCGGGGAGGAGGACCACACCTTTCAGTGTGCACGGCTTTGAAGGATCTCAATGTAGCCCTGCAACTATTCATTCCAAAAGAAGATGAAATTTTGAATAGATTAATCAACCCACGACAATTTACAAAGCACCTGACCCCGACTCAGACAGCGCACAGAATTAGCAGCCAGGAAGCATTCTGAGAAGAAAGAAGTGTTAAATTCTGGGTATGGGGCAGGATGCAGCCGCATGAGCTGCTGTGTACATAGAGTAGATCAATGGGAAAGGTCAGAGGAGACACGGACCGCTGAAGTTCCTTGTGATGATCAGAAGCTCGCACATGTGTGCCCCTGGTCCTGTGCATGTGAGCCCATGCAGGTTAGCATGTGTGTGATGTAGCATGAGGCACGGTAGGCACCTGGGAAGGGAGGGGAGTCTGAAGAGGGAAGCAGTGGGTAAAACTGCGTGCACACCGGGGGACCTAACGGGACACTGCTGGGCACTGAGGAAGACACCTGAACGAGTCAGAGGGTGCACTTTAGGGAGTACGAGAAGATGTCCGAAAGGTGAAGCTGACGTAAAGGCTAAAAGACGCTGTCAGCGGAAGATGCGGGTGACGAGCTGCAGAGGAGCAATGCGGACACGGAGGTCCTCATCTGAAAAGGACCTGGCTCGGTGAGCTTGGCCGGTGCCCTCCCAGAGCCAGGGTCCCCCCTTGGTCCTCTCTTCCAGGGGAGCTCATCAACGCTGAGATCAAAGGCAGGCTGTAAAATGATCAGGGAGCCCAGTTCTAATCCAGCAGGATCCTAGGCAGCAAGAAAGATGACAGCTTCTAGAACGTGCCCTGTAGACCTGCCTGGTACTGCACAGGGGCCAGGAAAGGGACAAGAGAATCTGTCTCCCTCCTTGAGGATATTGTTCAGGATCTGTTCTTTGCCACCATAGTGGGGAAGCAAAAGATCAAGGAGTCCTAGTTTGGGTTCCAAAAATATTGACCTGGAGTCTGTCAACTTCCTGTTGTAAGCAGCCAGCCCACAGGAATTCTAGAAGTGCTACTTCCCCTGAAATGGTGTCACTTGTTTTCCCTTTGTATTTCCGTAGCACCCGTGGAAACTCTAGGACCAGAAGATGACAATTAGTGCATATCGGAGCTAAAGCCTTGACATCTAGACAGCTCGTTCTCCACAATGCCCCAGATGGGGTTGACGAGTTCAGCATCTACCACAGCAGTGCCCTCAGGGACCCTCCATCGTCCCCCCAAAGCAGGCAGAACACAAGGGCTGCTTTCATCTGCTTCCATCTAGACTCACTACTCACAGATCCAGAAGACCCTGTGCTTGCCCCTAAGGTAAAGAGCTGGCTGATTGTTAATGGCATATTTGTCATACCACATGGCTTCCGTCACACATGGTACTGTATCGTGTCATAGCTCGTGGTGCCTGTTGAGCAGACTAGAGGCATCTGAGCCCCAGCTCTGTCTATCACATGATTTGCTGAGGGACCTTTGATAAGTTACTTAATCTCTCTCTCAACCTCACTTCTCTTATCTTCCAAGGGGATGTAATAACAGCAGGTACTTCCGAGTTATTGTGGCGATAAATGGAAACACGTAAAGCACTTTGCACAGCACTCTAAAGGTGCTCAATACAGATGAGGGTTTTTTTTTTTTTTTGGTGGTGTGTGTGTGTGTGTGTGTGGCACTAGGGAATGAACTCAGGACTTTGCACTTGCAAGGCAGGCACAGTGCCACTGAGCTACATCTCTGGCCAATAAAGATGAGTTTTATTTCTTATAGTTTTTTATCATTGGAACTTTCAGCTGCTATTTCTTGTCCCGCTCTCTTTCTGAGAGGAGGAGTGTTGGCTTTGGCTTGTTTTGGTTTGGTTTTGGTTGGAGTCTGGGTATGTAGCCTAGGCCAGACTTGAACTCACTATGTAGCCCACGCTGGCTATGAACTCACCACTTTTCTCCCTCAGCCTCCTGTGGCCTCATGCCAAGCTTCCTTGTCCCCTCTAATGGCAGGGACATTCAGGAATACTTGGAACATAGCCAGGCGTGGTAGTGCACACCTGTAATCCCAGCACTCGAGAGGCTGAGACAGGAGGATCGCTATGAGTTTGAGACCAGCCTGGGCTACATGGTGAGTTCCAGGTCAGTCTCAACTACATAGTGAGACCCTGTCTCAAAAAAACCAAACTTGGAACATGACTGTTTGACAACATTTTTATAGGACATGGAAGGGACCTCAAGGATTGAGCCAAGACCCCAGGCTGCAGGCTGAGCCACACTCCAACCGACCGAGAGAAAGTACTACCTACCCGATTTGTAAGGGGTAAAATTAAGCATCATGGTCCCAGCCTTTCTCCACAGCAGCTCCCACACCAGATCACGACACTCCATACCTTCCTTCCCATTCTAGCTAAGATACTTCCCTCTAGTTATAATTAATCTCTCTTTTACATTTTATGTCAGGGCACTAACTCCTCTTTGTCCAGACCAATCTCAAAACCACTTCTACAGTCCTACTTCTCCTGGACAGTTTGCCCTCGGAGGCCACAGTTCCCTCCTACTACAGCTGCAGTTACCCTGGAGACAGGCCAGAAAGAGCCGTGGGCACTGAACGGAGTACTGGCATCTTCCTTCCCCGTGCTTTGCTGCTGCTTGAGCCTTGCACCGAACATGGACAACAAGGCTCTGTTGCAGCCGCCACATTTATGCTGCACAGTTTCTGCCAGACCTGCATCGTATCATTTGGTCCATGGCAGAAAGGCAGAATATTCAGGCCTAATTCCTTCTGGCTCGGTGTAGCCACTGTGTGTGCAATGTAGCACGAATACCAACCAATACCAACCAACCAAAGCCTGTGTGACACAGTCCAGTGAGCGCAGCCCTGGCCACATCCAGATCACTTCCTTAGCGGTGGCCTTCTTTTTCAGAACTGCTCTGCATTCAGATCTCTGTCTCCCCCTTCCTGGCCCTTGTTGGACAGCGCAGCAGGAGAGGGCCAGGGACGAGAGCTGTGCCTGTCTATAAAGCTAGTACAGTATCTGGCCCATGCTGGCCATGCCGAGGGCTCAGACGGGAGACAGAATGAGAGCCTTGGCACGCATCACTCAAAATGGCCCTAATTCAGCAGACGTTAACGTCTCCTCCCACAGGTGGGGCGCAGGACCAGGTCCTCAGGTTGATCTTCGGGGTTGAAATGCTTGGGCCGCCACACTTCCGGTGGTAAGAGCCCATGGTTCGACACAGCCCTGGTTTTGCCATACCCAGCCCAATCCTACGTCACGGGCCTTTCCCTCAACTCATCTCTTCTTGCCCACTACTCATGTGCTTCTTGCCAGGCCCATGATAGATCGGATCCCAAGGAGGATGCTCCTCAGGACACAGAAGCTCAGCTTGGGAAGGGATGAGCAGCCCTCCCTCTGGGCTTCCAGCCCACTGAGCAGGGCTTTTCCATCTGGCTGCGTTTGATATGGGGAGGACAGCAGTCTTTTCACTTAAATTGCACTTGGAATAGTTAATCCATTGAGGTGGCTCAAAACTGAAAAATAGTACAAAGAGCATGTGCTCAGTGCCTCTCCGATCTCGGAAGAGTGCAGGGACAGGGTTCAGAGCTCCCCACCACGGAGGACCTCCTACCTCCAGACAGCTTCAGAATGGGGCCCATCACGACCCTGAGCCACACCCTGGACCCCTGCAGTCTCACCTGCTGTGCCTACGGATAAGTAAGAGCTTACAACTCAATCAGATGGGGAAGCTCTGCCCAGACTCAAAGCCATCCCGGTCCCTGCCCTGGCTCACACCAAAGCTTCCAGAAAATTCAGACAGCACCGATTCTGAGTGAGAACTATTTTTCAGGTCTTAGGACCTTCATGAAGTAGCATCCCCAGAATGTGTGGGGGGTGGGTCACTTTCCTCAATCCGCAGCGACGCCTGTTCACTTTAAAGCAACGTCAAGCAAAATGCAAGCTTCATTTTCTTGGCAGTTTGCAAATGCTATTAATAACGCACTTGAATGTGCTGCCATAAAGTGAAATGTGTGAAATGATTTACCAGCCAGTTACTTAGCGCCTTGCTGCATGAGGCCAGTCCCCAAGTGCTCTAACAAACTCATCTTTGCTTCTAGGGGTCGGCAGCCAGAGACCACAAGGACAACAGGGAGCGGGAGAAGTGATGAACGCAGCGACGAACGACTTGTCACACTGCAGCTGATGAGGCCGGATGGGGACTCTGACAGTCTCAGGGGCCCAGAGACAAGGTGGCTGCCGTACACATGGGACGACAGACACCGGTGACAGTGGCCAGGGGCCGGAATGACTGAGAGAGGCACGGCAGCCCTCGCCCCGACTCTACTCACCGCCTTCCCTTCCCTACCTCCCGTAGGGCAGGGAGTTCCACTGGGCCTTCTGCACAGACAGGCGCTCTGGGTGGTATCTTGGCACCCTCGGCTTCCGGGACAAAGGCCAACACAGCTGCCCAGCAACCCAGCACCCACCCAACAGTGCACCTGAACGATGAGAAGAGAGACCCGCTAGGACTGGAGAAGCCGGGCTTCAGCCGCCAGGCAATGTACCCAGGCAGGTGGGGGAGTCCCTGGTCTTGAGTCTTCGGTCTCCTGAGCCAGGCCTGGCCTGAAGGTAAACGGAGTCCTCTCTGCCCTACACTTCTGCTCCCTTGTGCATTCGACCATCCCAGCTGGGCTCTGTCCTGAGGGTGACCCGTGTTCCAGCAGCGTTCCCAGCAGTGACTGGGGAGCTGCTGGGCCTCCACCGCCCTGCCTGTAACATGGGGCCACTTTGAATGGCGACCCTCGACAGGTGCCACAGGAGTCTCGGCCTTCCCGACAGAGCGCGGGTCTGCGCCGACCTGCAGAGAGGGGGCGGCACTGGCACAGCCTCCTCACCCGGCGCAGCTCTGCTTCTCTGTGCCGCCTCCCAGCCCCCACCGAACGTCTCTCTCGCGGGGTGGTTCTGCAGAGGAAGCGAAGCCCGGGTGGTGAAATGATTTCCCCGGGTGGAGGCAGGACCGGCGC
>NW_022900922.1:698231-713953 GCF_012274545.1 Fukomys damarensis | reverse complement strand
GGGTGCGGGTCGCGTCTGCCCGGCGCCCACGGCCTCCGGACGGGAGCTCGCCGGGACCCTGAGGCGCCACCTGCCTTTGTCACGCCGGAGTGGAGAGGAGACTCCGGACAGAGAAGAGAAGCGCTCATCCATCGGCTCTGCGGTCCGGGGCCTCACCGTCCCGGAAGGAGACCGTGGGAGTCTGTGCGTCTTCACCTTAATTCATCGGGGCGCAAAGCATGGGCACGGGGCCCCGCTCCAAAGGCTGCTTGGCTCGCACCGAGACTGAGTGAGAGCTCCGGGGAGCACCTCAGAACCTCTGTCTGACGCCTTGCTGCCGCCCTAGCTCAGCGTTGGTCCTGTGCCCTCCGTCCTGGCAGAGGCACCTGTCACCCACCTGACAACTTGAAGTTTGCCTATTTGTAAGACCCACGAAGGCACAAATGTGTTTCTCCTTTTGTTCAGTAGTATTTCCCCAGAACCTGAAACAATCCCTCTCGCACAGTAAATTTGTCTGGAGAAATAGCCTGACCTCGGGGGGCTGAGGCTCGGGAGGCTGGGGTAGGAGATCGCTGTGAGCGCGAGGCCAGCCCGGGATACACAGTGAATTCAAGGCCAGCCTGGACTACACGGCAAGACCCAACCTCAAAAAAAGAAAGTTAATTCCAAGCCCTGCCACGTGCTCCTGCAGATTTACCACTGAGGAGCCTGAGGCGGGAGGACTGTTTGAGCCCGTTGGTTGGAGATCAACCTGGACACCATAGTGAGACTCCACTTAAAAAACAAAACAAAAGTTAATTCTTGTGAAAAGTCTTGCTACATTTCATTGCACTTTGAAGAAATGTTACTAACAATCTCCTTATAACCTAGTATTTTTTTAAAAACGTACAAATAGTACTCAGCGCACTCTCTGTGGTGAAAAAAAAGCATTCCAGTGAGCTGAAAAGGTACAGCCAGTAGGCAGAGTGGGCTTTTCCTTGTCTTTTCTGAATCAGAATGGTTGCTTAGCTTTGCCTATCGAGGGAGGTAATACCAGGGAGAAGGAAGTCACTGTGGCCACAGTCACTCGGCTTGGGAACGTGGGTGCTGGGAGACCCTTTGGAACTGACACTGGCGTGGGCACAGTGCACAAGGTCAGTCACGCAGTCTCTGACCACCACCATCAGGCATGGGGCCATCAGCCTGCGCCAGAGGACCCAGGAGTGGGACTCACTGGGGAGGCTCAGTGCCGAGTACTGTCAACCCCCTACATCTTTCCCTGCCTTAATTACATTGTCAAGACCATGTGGACTTAGCTCTGTGGACTTTAATTGCCAAGGAAGGCAACTTTTATATAAGACCAACTGGTGCAGATAAAGAGAGAATCAGTCTGCCACATCGAACGTTACACAGCAGGGGTTACAGTAAAGGCTGCAGTTGTCCTTCTAGTTGGAACCTTTACCCTGGGGAGCTCGCGTTCACAGGGATACGTGACCGACTGTGAGTCTGTAAAATGTCTATTCTCCATTTAGGTTTGGATCCCAGATCCTGGCCTAGAGCTCTAGAGCAGTTAGTGTCATTTGCACGCCAGTGAGGTGACTGGGGGCCAGGGCTTCAGGATGAGAGCTGGTGACTAGAGAGATCAAGGCATGATTAGAGCTTCAGAACTTCAAGCCCCGAACCCCAACCTCTGGAGAGAAGGATGGCTAGGAATTAAGTTGATCACCAGTAGGAAATGATTCAATTAGTTGTACCTATGTAATGAAGCCACCCTATAAACCTTAAAGAAGGAATTTGGAGAGCTTTTTTTTTTTTGGTACAGGGGATCAAAGTCAGGACCTTGCACTTTCGGGGCAGGCGGTGGCACCACTGAGCTAAGTTCCCGGCTTCTTGGTAAATTCATGCCCTATACCATCCTTTCTCAGCCCAATTCCTGAGGTATGATCTTTATAAAAACCACGCAGAATAGTAAGCAAAGGGCTCTCTTGAGTTTTGTGAGCTGCTTTATTGAATTACTGAACATGAAACTGAAGGTGGGCTCCAGAACCTCTGACTTTGTAGCCAAGTCAGAGATAAGTGTGGGTACACTGGGTAGGCAGGCCTGTCTTGGGTCATGTGGCACAGAGCCTTTGAACCTGGGGTGTTTCCCCCTAACTCCCGGTCACATCAGAAATGAACTGGACTGTAGGGTGCCAAGCTGGTGTCTGGAGAGTTGAAGAACAGGTGGCTGGAGTGGGAAAACCCACACGTTTGGTTTCAGAACTGAGTAAAAACAGGTCAGATGGATGTATTCTGATCTCTGCTTTGAGGCTATTTAATCAATCTTGTGTAGAAGAAAAAGAACATTGTAACTCATCGCTGCCTTGTGGCTTTTCCTGTTCAGACAAGAGCACTCTCAGATTTTTGTTGCTGGTGTTGAATAATCCCTAGGGACGTTTGTTCTCTTAGCCCATCCAAGCGATGTTTCAAATGTCTGACCTAATCGCTGGGAATCATGAGGAAATGACAAGAGTGGCCTGGTCACTTCCAGCCCTCCATCCTTCCTCCTTCTGTCGCCCTGCCCTCACAGAGTGCTCTCCTTAAGTAGCGTGACTTGGTAACCCGAAGTCCTTGGACAAAGATTCCCAAATCTGAGTACCGGGAGGGCTGGATAAATCAGACTGCTGGACCTCGCTCAAGAATCTGCATTCCTTGTCTTCTAGTGAGGGCCCGGGTGATGATGAGTGGTTCTGCCTCTTCTGAATCACACTTTGAGAACTAGTGGCCCCTCAGGGTGTTCTGATCCCTTATGCAGGGCACCCCTCCATCAGGCAGACAGACCCATAGGGTGACAGATCATTCCCAAGAGCACAGGAAAAACAGAAGAGTCACCTACTCCCCACACTCTTCTGCTTGTCCCGTGCTGGCTATTGGAGGCCCACTCCTAGGTCTGCATTCCTTGCTGTGTGCTACCCCTTATCTTCAAATGCCAAGGGGTGGCCAAATCCTTTCTGTGCTTTTAACTCAAATCTCTGCTTCTGGGACCTGCTGGAAAAAACTCTCTGCCTTAAAGGACTCAGACCTGAAAATCTCCCTTATCTTAAGGTCAACTAATTGGGACCTTAATTACACCTGCAAACCCTTTCAGGGCAGCACCTACCTTAGTGGTGGACTGAGTAACGGGAAGAGTTGTGCACCAGGGGACTGCGAATCCAGGGGTCAGAGAAGAATCCTGCCCACTACTGACAGAACTTATTAAACTAAGTCACAGTTATTAATTGGCAGCCAGTTTTATGTGACGAGGGAATGGCCACATACAATGAGGGTGTGGGCTCCCCAGTGTGCCAAAGGCAGCCTGAACTGACCCTAGCACAGATTCTTCGGAGCGCATCCTTTCTCCCTGGAATAATCCCCGTTTAAACCTGACTCCTCTGCACAACCCTGACTCGGTGGAATGCAGTTTATTACCCTTTCTCCCCCCTACAGCTGATGTTTCAGAAATCAAGATTTAGTCTCTAGGAACAGATTCTTCTCAAACACGTGATAAATATTCCCGATAGAGAGTACCGCTGTGTTTATTGTTCAGCTGTCCTTGAAACTCTGCAAGCAGCCAGCAGTTGTAGCTGGGACTGTGGCCTTGGGCTGACACGCCACTCACTGCCAAACAATCACGCCTTTCTTCAGAAGGAAACAGTAACTACAGGAGGCTCCAAAGTTAGTCAGAGGCCCTTGCAAACTATTCACATGGTTTACCTAGAGGTCTTTGAAGCCACTGAGCCAAAGGCTGGGACGGCACTGAGGATGGAGCCATTATTAACGTCTGAGCCTTTAGGGACTCTCAGCTGCAACCAGTCTGCTCTTCGGAAACCCACCCTCATGTCGGCAGATGTGCTCTCCCCATTCCCCCACAGTGCTAGGGATCAAATGCAGGGCCATACATACACATTAGGCCAGTGCCGGAAGATTGAGTTACATCCCAGCCTTTTTATTTATTTATTTTTTAATTTTTAGACAGGATCTCACTAAGTTGCCCAGGATGGGCTTAAATTTGCAATCTTCCTGCCTCAGCCTCCCAAATAGCTGGAATTATAGGCATGTGATACCATATCCAGTTTTGGTTTTAAAAATTAATTTTTACAGATACATAAAAAATTAATATACATATTGGTAGAGTAATATATTTTGGTTTTTTGTTTTTGTTTTGGGTCCTTGAGCTTGCGAGGCAGGTGGCAGAACCACTGAGCTAAATCCCCGGCCCAGAGTAATATATTTTGATTCTTATAAACATTACAAGGACACATGATCTGAGTATTTCAAGACACAAAATACATATACATACTTTGTAATGTTTATATCAGGTTAGCAATATCTGTCTTCCCAGCTAGCTATCTACCTATTTACATATCTATCTCCTCTGCCATTTACAGTTTCTTTATGGTGAAAAGGTTCAAAAATCTTTCCTCTAGCTTTTGAAAATATACAGTAGCTTATTGTCAGTCACCTTTCTGCTGCAGCAGCACACCAGAACGTCTTGCTCCAGCCTATTACTTAGTACTCACTGACCAACCTTTCCCCATAATGCCGGTCTCTCCTTTCCCCAGACTCTGGTGATCACCACTCTGATCTCACCTTGTTAAGAAATCGACTTTTAAAAATTCTGCATCAACCCCTGGTACTGGAAAATAAATAAATAAAATAAAATTCTACATATAAATAAGATGACATAGTATTCCTTTTTCTGTGCCTGGCTTAATCTCCAGTTCTATCCAGGTTGTTACCAGTAGAGAGATTGCTGAATCATACAGTGTTCTATCTTTAATTATTTAAACAACATCTAAATTGCTTTCCATACTGGCTCTACTAATTTACATTCCCACAAACACTGTGCAGAACTTTTCTCTACCTCCTTGCCAGCACTTATTATCTTTTATCTTTTTTATTCTTACTGGGCCATTCTCACTGGAGAGATGTGCTGTCCCACTGTAGTTTTGATTGCATTTCTCCAGTGATTATTGGTGCTGAGCATTTTTCCATATATCCATTGGTCACTTGTATGTCTTCTTTGGGGAACTGTGTATTTAGATCTATTGCTCATTTTTCGATCGGGATATTTGGGTTTTTTGCTATTGAGTTCTGGGGGTTCCTCCTTGTATATTCTGGATATCAAGCCAGTGTCAAATGAAGAGTTTGTTCTGTAGATTAGCTCTTTTTGGTCGTTGTGTCCTTTGCTGTGCAGGTTTCTCTCTTTTGAGAGTAGGAAAGTGTTACTGAAAGATCCTGAGAGACAGGAAGGACCCCAGGGTGGATGGGCTCTTTCTCCTGGGATATTTTATACAGCGAAATCCCAGCGTGGGTCCAATGTGGGTCAAACTGCAATCAACCTACAGGATTACAAGTATAATCCTTAGTTAAAACTGATCTGATAGGGAAGTGAGCCGTATAGCAAGGGTATAAGGGTAGCCCTGAGGGCATCATGGCACATTTTTAGAAAAGGCGTGTTATGGGGATGTGCAATGCCCATATCTATTTTTAAAAGTATTTCTATTAGTTGTTAATTTTACTTTTATGAGTTTTATATACTAAACAATGTGTACTTAAAAGGACAATAAAATATCAATAAAGAAAATATTAAAATTTAATATGTAATGAATGTGTAGAATTTTCAACATCAAGTTTACCTGATCTAAAAAATAACAGCAAAAATAAATTCCTATGTGACCTACAAAGAAAATACAAATAAAACTCTACAACAGAAATAATCTTTGCTTCAATGATCACACCTAAGGCAGTCTTCACACACGCCAACAGCATTTTCAGCATGTGTGCTTAGCTTTCCTTTCCTGTTTGGCTGGCCACACCTGTCAACTCTTGCCTTCCTCTTTTGTCAGGTGCCTCCTATTATAATATACAATGTCTACTTAGCAGGAAAATAAAATATAAAATACATACTGTTTAGAATAACATTTTTGCATCAACTGTTTGCTTACTAAATCTAAAAAGTAACAGCAGAAATAAATTTCTATGTGAATAATGAAAAAACAAACACAATTCTACCACAAAAACAAATCTTTACTTCAATGATCACACCTAAAGCAGTTTTCACACATGAGAACAGCATGTTTCATGCACAAGTACTGCTTACACTGATACGGGTTTTGTTTTCCTGTCTTTTTAGGTAGGACATACTTGACATCTTGCTGCTTTTCCTGTTTTCTTAGGAGGTTCTTGTGGGATTTCACCTCTCTGTTCACTGGTTTATCCAGAATTATTTCAAGGGGCTCTTCAGGCAGATACATACTGTTCTTCTGTAGTAATTATTTATCAATTCCGGTCCCAATCCTCTAAGAAAAGTTCTCTGTGATATTTTGTCCTTGTTATTATCTTTGTAAACTATGAAATTTAAGATAAAGTAAAACACAACCACTGGCCAATTCTTTGTGTTTTGAGTGACATAGTTGCTGCATAACTCATCAATATCTCCTCTGCCTTTTATTTTGTTGTAAAATGTGACTATTTCTGGTTTCATGAGTGTTGAGGACTCACTATCAGTCTGTTTTGAGATGTAGTCTCACTATGAAGTCCAGGTTAGTCTTAAACTCACTATGTAGCACAGGCTGACCTTGCACTCACAGGATTCTGCCTCAGCTCTGGAGTGTTGGGATTACAGGCGTGTACCACCACTCTTATCAGCATCGTATAATTTAGACAGTATCAATACTACTTTGATTTTCTTCACCATATAGGAGGCCAATGCTTTGTCTTTCTGAAATCCAAAGATTATACTTTTCTCTCTATTGTGAACTTACAATATTTTTTTAAGGAATCTCGACCTTGTTCTTGTGAAAAGTTCCTGTGCTGATCAACTGTTGTTCTTTTAGCAAATGTAACATCAATGGGTAACTAGTGAACCAACTGTCCCTAGACAGACCATGTGGAACTGGGCAACTATGGATTAACTGTATTATTAGGCAACTATGGGTCACCTAGAATGTACCTTTGTACATTCTAGAATGTACCCGAGTAGCCATGACAGATTCTATGATCTGTCACCAAAGGAACATGATGGACTCAGAAAGTCCTGCCAGAACCTTGCTTTCCCCTCTCTACTGCTCTGCTTTATGTAAATCCTGCTTGGTATATTCCCAGGGAAGAAACTCCAAAGGAATGAAATGTCACGGATGTAAAAAGAGGTCTATAAGGAAGCACAGACTTCTATTCAAGGCTCTCAAGACCTACAGGAGTCACTTGCTGAGCCACTGGCATCATTAAAAGCTGTTTTTTGTTCCTATCATCTTTGCATTAAAGAGTTATTTTTGCTGGGTCCTCACTGTTTCCTGCTTCTGTCCAATGTGACATTTGGGTTACTTTTTGAAATAGATGCAACAAGTCTGTTCACAACTTCATATGGTTTATTACTGCAGGAACAAGGACCTGGTAGCTGAGTTCAAGGATAAATTTCTAAATTCAAGGTGTAAAATGTCTTCTTGTCGCCCAGGACATATATTTTTAGACCATATTTAACATATATTGCCAACAGCTACAATGGCCACAAAGTGATTCAAGTTGTTGCCAATTGTCATATATTCAAATGGTGTATGAATTGCTTGACAGTTTGAAACAAAGCTTTCAACAAACGAGCAAATAGCAGCCAAATTGTCAGATGTTTTTCTTTCTTGGCAGGTCTTTTTGTCATCAAAATGTAGGCAATTTTGAAGGAAACCAAATCTCTTGAGCTTCATGATCTAAAAATCTCAATGTCACATCTGTCACTTCTCCACAAATCCTTTAGATTCTGACAATTAGAATGATAAGGTCCTGCTATGCAGGCTTTTAGTTCAGATAGTCAGGTGTCATGATATATTTTTTAGTATTACTATTGATGCATATAGAATGTTTTCTTTTTTTATTGATCATTTTCCATCAATTTATTGACCCCGCATCTTTTCTTTTCTTTCAGTACCAGCAATTGAACTCAGGACCTTGCACTTGTGAGGCAGGCAGCAAAAACACTGTCCATTACAAAATTTCCAACACCGAATCACAGTATTGGCATTCTGTCCAATAGGTTTCGCCAATGGTGAGAATCTAATATCATTTCTGACCTTCCTCTAATATTAGGTAGTTCAGGTATACATGATCATTTTTTTTTTTTTTTTTTGGTACTGGGATGAACTCAGGACCTTGTGCTTGCAAAGCATCACTCTAGCTAAATCCCCAGTCCTCAATGTGTAGTATTTTGACTTGTCAAATATTTATTTACATAACTGTTTTCTTCCTCATCTGAATCAAGATCTTCATTCTGCCCTTCTGTCTGTCATATCTTGCTAAATTCTTTGGCTTCATCAGTAGTCATCATCAGTAGCTGAGTCACCTAATGACTCACTTTCAATTTCCTCCCAAAGTTGTAAAGGCAGATTTTCATGCTATATTGTAGTGAATTGGGTTAATTCCATTTACACTTTGATACACGTGTATGCACCTTGCTGTTTGCCATATCAAGGGGTGAACACAAAGACTGCTTCCTGTATGCCCCCAGTGCAGCTACTGAGATGCACAGCCAGCTACTATTACACTGAAAACTTATTTTAAGAGGGTGGGATAGGTTCCTTATTTCTATCACGTCTGGAGAGGACTGAACACCATTCCATGCCACACCATCCCACAGCTCTCCTGGAATATGCAGCTCCTGGTGATTGTAAACCTAGCATCAGTAGAAGAACTAACCGGGGCTTTAGCTCAGTAGCACCATGCCTGCCTTGCAAGCGCAAGGTCCTGAGTTCGATCCCTGGTACCAAATAATAATAATAATAATAATAATAATAATAATAATAATAATAATTAAAGAAGCAGAATTTAAAATAAAAGCAAATGGTTTATTTGAAGATGGGGCAAGGGGGAAAAAGTAGTCATCCTACTCTGGGTGACTAGGGAGTATTCGAAAGGGACTACTTTTCTCTTTCTCATGTTAAAGCTTTACATGTATTTTTTATAGAAGCCTGGCGAGCTTCTGATTCAAGCAGAGCAAGCATTCACACCATTTCTCTGCCCATAAAGCTGGACTCAGCTGAGGGTTTGCCTTTGTTGCTCAGCTGGATAAGGACAGGGCAGCGTCTACGTGGAGTCCTGGACTGGTGCCTTTGTCCAGGCAGCCTCCCCGTCTCCCCCAGACGCGTCCCACACCAGAATGACACAGTCATACGGGCTGACTTCACCGGGGCCCAGAGCCTTCCGTCTGAGTGAATAATCTTTTGTTGCTGTTGTTGGATACAGGGCCTCACTATGTAGTTCAGGCTGGCCTTGAATTCACTGTGTAGCCCAGGCAGGCCTCGGACTTGTGGAGATCCTCCTGCCTCAGCCATCCAAGTGCTGAGACTATGGGAGGGCACCATCACGCCCGGCACAAATCAGTTTTAAAGACTATAAAGGTAGCCAGGTGTGGTGGCACACACCTGTGATCCCAGAATTTGGGAGACTGGGGCAGAAGGATCGAGTTAGAAGTCAGCCTGGATTATGTAGTTCAAGGCCATCCTGAACAACACTGTTTCAAGAACAAAAAATAAAAATGAATAAATACTGTAAAAAACCCAAGTTGTACATTTTTCATTGTAACTAGGGGTGACTTTTAGATATGATTACTTAAATTTTTCATTTTTTATTAATATTCATTTTATTCATTCAAAATTTTGTTTTTTTAAATGTTTAATTTCAAACCACCAGCTTTAAAACTTTATTTTATAGAATAGGAAAACTTTCTCTGCCTAAACAGAAATATTTTCCTGGGTAGAAAGAAACTTTCCTAGGGGCCAGGGATGTAGCTCAGGCACATTGCATCTGCCTTGTGAGTGCAAGGTCCTGAGTTCAATCCCCAGTACAAAAAACAAAACAAAACAAAACTTACCTAATAAAGAAATTGCCAGAAAATCGAGAGTCCTTTCTCATAGTACAGAGATTAATGGACTAGAAAAACCCTTGATCAGACCCAGAATTCACTTCCTGCTGGCGAAAGGGATAGAAAACATGGAGGCTTGTTGGACCCACTATCCTAGAACCTCCCGTCTCCTCCGAAGAAAGCATAGCCACTCAGGCTTTCAGGTTTCAGGGGCTGGAGGGCAACCCACCCTGCGGACGCCCTGTCGTGGCCTGTTTAGGACAGGAGCAATCAACTGTTAAGCTCAGTCCTGTCCTCCTCACGTCCGGCTGTGCAGGACCTTCACGGCCTCTGTGATCACTCACCCGGATCGTGGGTGTCTGGCCGAGCATGCGCAGGTTTGGCATCAGTACCAGGACTGGAGAACTGTGTGTGGGAGGAACTGGGAGGCCCAAATCTCAGCTCACAGGAAGATGAACTTACTAGAAGCCAGGGCTGGCCAAGGAAGGTTTATCACCTCAACAGAGTGTGCTCTGCGGACAGGGTAGAACCTTATCTCTGGAACATGTGTATCTATTAGAAATGCTTTTGGCTGCACGTAAATGAAAACCTCACAGAGGTTTGACATATGAGAATTTGCTTCTCTTACGTAACAAGAAGGTCTGGCAGTAACAACGGTCACTGCTGCTTCAGAGATCACTGACATCACGGAGCCTCGCTGTGACTCACTTGCCTTTCTCCTCTCGGTGCTCGTGTGGTCGCTGTAGTGGCAGCAGTTGCATGTAGCAGCGTATGTGTCTTTTATCCGGAACGCTAAGTACTCCCAGAAATCGCACTGCATCTCAGTAGATTTCTGCTTGTCTTATATATTAGCTGCAAGGAAGACTGAGAAAGAGAATATTTAATATTTCTAAAAAGTAAAATACAAGAAAGGGTTTCGAATGAGAACCAAGGTGGACTTTTACAAACCTGCCCCAACCTATCTCTTCATACAGAACACACTGCCCCTGCCAAGGAATTAGAAGTCCACCTCGGAGTCCCAGCAAATTCTTCCATCCGACTTACCGAGTCTTGCAAGTCTGAATTCTGCTGTCTTCTCCTTTAAGGCTACATACAGAGCCTCTGGGTCCAGCTCATTACAGCTTTATATAAGCAGTCTACACCAAAGTACAACAGAGAAAGAATGACTTTCCATCGACCCTGCTCAGTTGGTTCATATTAGGACACAAGTATTTGAGGCTTCCATGTAGGCTACAGGCCAATAGCAGAAGCTTCACTTAATAAATACATCAGCAATCTACATTTTTTTTCTATTTCCCTATATGCTAAAGTTTTACTCTCTGAGTCTCATAGCAAGTGACAATATAACCGATCATCTACCATCAAATGACAAAGGTCCCTATTTTTCCAGCTTGAAATAGCTGAATCTCCACTTAGCCAGTTCTATCTGTTTGGTGGAACCACTCATTTTTAGATAGCAAATTCCACTATCAATTAGAGATGCTTTGCTTTTAAGTAACAAAAAGGGATTCTTTTTCTTATATGACAAGTCCAAGGTGAGCTAGGTGGTACATAGAATCCCAGCTACTGGGGAGGCTGAGGCAGGAGGATCATGAATATGAGGCCAGCCTGAGCAACTTTGTGAGACTTCATCAGAAGGTCATCCACAGGCAAGCAGGCCAGCACTGGTGCTCAGTGACATACCATCAACCAACCGCGGTGACCTGGGGAGTCACTCAGTCTAAGACCACTGCTGTCTCCAGGCAACATTCACTCAGTCAAGGTTGAAGCTAAGGACGAAGTAGCATCCGCCTTATGTTCCTTTTTTGTCAGGAAGGCAGGACGCATTTCCCGACGCGAGGCATGTAGAAGAAAGGACTTGGGGTGGTGTGTCACCAGCTCAGTGATGGCCAGAGCACTTCTGCTCAAATTACCCACAGTTGATATATCTAAGGAGCTTCACACCCCAGTCCTTAAAACGTACTCAGTGCAAACATTCTAGACAAGCACAGATTGTGCCTACGGACTTGAGAACACCCCGTGGGAGCTGGGTGTGGTGGTACAAGTGTAATCCTGTGTCTCAAAAACATGAAAAACAAAAACAAAACACTATACTGAATGAACTGGTCTTGTAGGTCGGTACAGTGTCATGGCTTTGCTACCAAGGATCCTCAGGGGTTCATCTCTGGCAGGAACGACTGAGAAGTGAAGGACTTACATGGTCCAGGCTGGTCTTGAGCTCACTATACAGCTCAAGCTGGCTTCAAACTTTCAGCAGTCCTTCTGCCTCAGCCTCCTGAGTGCTGGGGATGCCACAGGAAGCATTCAACACTTAACTGCTTTAATCCTGTCCCATATTTAACTGGGATAAAAAATACTTTTCCTAAATAGTTTTAAAATCTATGTAGGTAAGTAGAGATGGCACCTTTTAATACTGGAAAAAACAAGTTTCATCACTATCCCCTTCCACCCAATATTTTAAAATTATATTTCAAAAAGTTCAGCATCGTTTTGCAGTCTTTTCTTCCCTTTGACACCTTCGGAGGGTGGTACGTTTCAACACAGGTAGACTTGGAAGTGGGCGTGGTGGCAAATACTTATAATCCCAGCACTCAGGAGGCTGAGGCAGGAGGATCATGAATTCTAAACTGGGCTGAGCTACAGAGTAAGTAAAAAATCAAACAACTTAAAAGAACAATGTAACATAAAAGTTTTAAAAAAGCTCACTATAGGCCAGTGATAGCAAACCTTTTAGAGATGAGTGCCCTAACTGCAACACCAAACCCACTTATTATCACAAAGTGCCAACACAGCAATTAAACCTGAATACTGAGGTTTTAGTTTAGAGAAAAACAACTTACACATTATCTATGCACGTCATAGGTTTGCTAACCCTGCTATAAGCCATCAAGGAGCAAATTTAGTGTCACTATCCATTTAGAAACACCATGTCAGTCTTTGGAAATAACTTCTAGGTCCGCCCAAAAGTTGTCGTTACCAGGAGGGCACTTGCTCTTCAGAAGAGGCTGAGTGGGTGTCTGGTGGGAAGCCTGAAGATATGAGGAGGAAGATTTATTTTTGTCCAAAAGATATGCTTTGCCCTAATACCTGGAGGAAAAAGCATTGCCTCCTTCCTCGCTGAGGAGATGCCAAGGTTTATGACCTTTTGGGACCTCAGAATGTGACCTTATTTGGACACAGGGACTTAGCAGATATAATCAGTTCAGGTTTAGGGGAGGTCCTAACTCCACGATGACTGGTGTCCTCTTAACAGAGGCACAAGCAGACATACATACAGGGAGAATGCACGTTACACTGGAGGCAGACTGGAGAGTCCACAGCCAAGAAAGGGCAAGGACTGCAGGCCACCACCAAATGCTGAAACAGGTGAGAACGGACCCTCCAGCAGAGCCTGCAGAGGGAGCATCACCCAGCCAACACACAGACCTCAGACATGAGCTTCCAGAACTGGGAAAAGATTTGCCGTCTTGAGCCGTCTCACCTGGTTTGCAGTATTGTTGTGGCAGCCCTAGGAAACTCATACAGCTACTGATGATGTGTTGTCTGTATTATGTAAGGCCACACTTACCTCTGATTATACAGAACCCAATTTATTCTAACTTATTGTTAATTCACAAGATTACCATGTACCACCGGCTCCATTCTATCTCTGCCGAGAACCCGCTCCCTGAGGTGCAGTGTGTGCTCTGGACGCCCTCTCTTCACAATGTGAGCAGAGCTGAAGCACCAGTAACATCACTCAGGGCTCACTTCTAAACACAGAGGTTTTACTTTTGTTGTGATTTTCCTGAAACTTCACCCTCCTTCATTTTCCCCAATTCATCTTTTCTGGACAGGTTACCTCTGGACCATCTCAGCAGCAAACCTTACAAGTATGATTAGGAGCACACATTTTAGGTCTAAAGTAGCTCTGTTAACCAGACATTCTATATACCCAAATTTTAGATATGCAACTGAATTGCAGTAGTTCCATCCTCACCCACTGAGGTTTGTTTCAAGACCTGCTGTGAATGCCTGAAACCACGGATAGTACCAGATCCCATATGAACTGTGTTTTCCTATATATCTAGAGCTATAGCAGTTTAATTTATAAATTAGATGAGATTAACAATAACTAATACAGTAGCTTCCCCATCCCCAATCATCCAGTTTCACTTTCTAAAGTTTTAATTACTTACAGCCAATGGTGATCTAAAAATGTTAAATGGAAAATTCCAGAAATAAACAACTCATATGTTTTATTATTATTATTGTTTGGTATTGGGGATCAAACTCCGGTCCTTGTGCTTAGCAAAGGAGCCGCCAGAACCACTGAGCTAAATCCCCAGCCCAAACAACTCACAAGTTTTAAATTGTACACCATTCTGAAGAGTACGATGAAATCCCACACAACCCTGCTGTCCCACATGGGGTCTGAATCATCTCTGTCCAGTATATTCACCTTGTGTATACTACCTATTAGTTACTTAGTAATCATTTCAGTTATCAGATCAACTGTTATGTACTGCAGTGTGAGTGTTCAAGTAATCCTTATTTTACTTGATAATGGCCCCAAAGCGCAGTGATGGTCCCAGCATAGTGATGCTGGCAATTTGGCTAAGCCACAAAGTGCTTCTGTTGAGTGAAAAAAATTAAAGTTCTTGAGGGGTAGTGGTGAAAGATACGGATGGAGAAGCAAATGGACTCAGCTCACAGAAGGCTTTGCAGCACATATGGAGGAAAACCAGAGCAGCTCTGGGGTTGAGGACATTAGACTCAATGGAGGCTGAGGAGGATAGCTCAAGCAGGAAAAAAATAATAAACTAAACAATGTACTTCAAACAGGAAAGAATGGAACCAAAACAACGTTGCTGATTTAAATGGAGGCAGTCTTAACTCACCTTCTAGAATGTTAGCTGGGAAAGTAGCTTTTTTTTTTTTCATTTTTTTCTCAGTACTGAGGATTGAATGAAGGGCCTTTTCAGTGAGCTACATCCCAAGTCCTTTATTATTTCTTCTGCTTCCTCTTGTTTTGGAGATTGGGTCTTATTAAGTTGCCTAGATAGGGTCTTGCTAAACTGTCTCAGCCTTGACCTCCTACAGTGCTGAGATTATAAGCAGTCGCCACCATGCTGAGCTTCAACAAGAATTTAAAATGAAGAGACTAACAGTGGAAAACAGGAAAGCAAAGATGAGGCAATCAAAAGATCAATTCAGAACATACAATATCTGGCTCACTGGAGTTCCAGAAAGGGAGAAAACCAAAGTGCTGCTAAACCATAATACACAACACCAGATTTCTCAAACTTAAAGACACAAATCTGTAGCTTGAATAAGCCAACCATATCTTGACCTTTCTGACACTGGGAACAAAGAAAAGGTCCTAAATTTTCCAGAGAGAAAAAGATACATCACATTGAAAACAAAACTATAATAGCATCATCTACAGGAACTGAAGTAAAATGGAGTAATAGCTGAGAAGTCTGGTGTGACACAACTTAAAATTCTGTCACACCTACCTGTAAGACTCAAGAGAAGATGTAGAATAATGACATCTCAGGCCGTGCAAAAACAGAAGGCATTCTAAGAAGGTTCCCAGGGCATCTATTCTGTCAAGAGAAGAATATGAGTCAAGAAACAGGAGCTTCTAAGAATAAGAGATCAAGAAATACAGCCAAGGGAAGTCTCAAGATGGAAACAGGCAACAGACAGAGGAAGTGACAACTCCACATTGTGTCAGATGGTCAGAGAAATCTCCAGAAAATACAAAACTCACTGAGATTAATGTTGATTAAAATGGGACATTCTGGGGGAAAATAATGGAAGACAAAAAACAATAGAATTAGGGGAAAAAATCACATATATGAATGAAATAAAATTTTAAAAGTTGGCAATTTTTTTTTTTTTTTTTTTTTTT
>NW_022900922.1:668741-698101 GCF_012274545.1 Fukomys damarensis | reverse complement strand
TGTAGTTGAGACTGACCTGGAACTCACTATGCAGCCCAGGCTGGTCTTGAACTCACAGTGATTGATCCTCCTGCCTCAGCCTCTGGAGTGCTGGGATTACAGGCATGCGCCACCACGCCCGGCGTAAAAGTTGGCAATTTTTACCTCTAGGAAACCCCAGCTATATAAGACAATGTACTACCCAGATAACAAGGGAGTTATTTTTATGCAACAGTGAGTTAGTAGGGATCATGGCCTTAATGAAAACTTTTGATGTAAATATTATTAGAAGAATGGGGAGGAGAAATGAGCTATGAGTTAAGAGTTAAATCCTCTTCTTTCAAAGAGAAAATAACTAGAAAAATGCCTACAGATAAACCAAGAAATAGCATTATAAGCAAGTGAGATACAAATACAAAAATAAATGCCAAAAAGATAGTTGAAAGAGTTGAATGTGTTTTCTTTGGGGGAATGAAACTGGTGGCAGCAGTGAGATGCTCTAATTTGCTGCAAGTCTTTGAGTACTCAGTTGATTTATATTTATGGATATATTTTGAAAAAAAAAGATAATTAAAAACTGAAAATAGGACTAAGAACCCTAAACTTTCAACCCAAATTTAGGTTACAACTGTAAAATTCAGTTTTCAACAACTTAATGCAGTTGGACCTTCATCAAATTCCCACAGGTACAGCAATATGGAATGGTTTGTTGAACTGACATTAGTTTACCACTGAACTGATCTAACATCAACTCAATTTTGCTTTTTAGTTCATCACTCCGATCCTCAGTATTATAAATGATTGCAAAATGTATCTTTGCTATGTTGAAACATTTTTGGTCAAATTATCACAGTGAGTGATTTGTTTGTTTTTCTCAGACAAATCAGCAATAAAGTTCCCTTTGCAGCTCCACTGTTTTCAGCCCCTTTCCTCCCGTCATCTAAGACCCACTCATAGCAGGTCATGGACCCACGTGGGTCACAGGTCCATGGTGAAGAGAACCTTAGCTTTTCAGAAACTTTGAAAACTTTATGTATTCACTGCTCATGGTATGGGAGAAAAAAACAAGTGGAAGAGCTCAGATAATACAAACTTAGTAAATGGTAATTTTAATACTACGTGAGAGTACAGAACAAGGAAAAAGAGGTGGTTACCAAAGAAACACCTGTTATCAAATCTGGAAGTTGTTACACCTTAAAAACACTGGAAAACACCAGCAGATCATGTAGGTTTAAAGAAACAATGATGTAACATTGCCTTTCTGCATGTCAAATATTTCTCTAACCCATCCTTTTCTCCAGTAAAAGTTTTAGATTACTTTTTATTTTATATTTTGTACCAGGGATCAAACTTGGGACCTTACACTTGCAAGGCAGGCGTTGGAACCATTGAGCTAAATCCCACGCCCTTAGGTAACCCATAGTATGAACCCTTAACCGGTGAAACAGAATAGCAATAGCATTTTACAAGTGTGTGTCTTCTTTTGCAAATAACATCTCCATGGTAATAATGAAGTACTGAGAGAAATATACTTTAGGAGGAAATTGCTTATTTCCTTACACTGTCAGTTTACATAAAATGTCAATATTATTCATTGTTCTCCAGAAAGATTAAAAAAATTTTCAATTTCACACTAAAAAATACCATATACAGCTCCGTCATTTAGACACAGGTAGACTCTAAAGGTTCTGGTCTAGGTTCAAGCACTTCCTTATCTTAGTGTCTTAAACCAGGGCTCATCCAGTAAGACAACAAATAAGACAGAAGACCAATCCACAAAAAAAATAAATGAGCAAGGTACAAGATCCCAATGATGAATGTAACTGCACTGTATACTTAAAAGAGTACCAACAAACTCAATGAGAGAAAAAAAATAAACAAATGAGCAAATAAATGAGTATCTGACCAATAATGTAAGTTCTAGGAAGAGAAATACAAAGGGCAAAAAATTATCAAAGGAATATTACAAGAAAATTTTCCAGAATCAAGGATATAAATTTTGATACTCAAAGAGTCCACCTCCAGTGTTCACCATGATGAAAGAAATCCGGTCCACAGCACAATGAACTTCAGGACATCAATTCCAAAGTCTCCCAGGGAAGAAAAACCAGTCACAAATGAAGATACTGATTTTGTCAACACCAATACAGGAAAACAGTGGTGTAATATTGTTAAAATTCTGAGGGAAAGTGGGTTTAATTGAAATTATCAATTAGGCATCATGACAGAATCAAGGTATTTTCAAATACGGAAAACTTCAAAAAATGTACTTCCCACCTGTTATTTTTGGGAAACCACTAAAGGATGGTTATGCAACGACAGGAAACCAAGAAAATGAACACACAGGATCCAACACAAAGGATTCAACGTTTCAACAAGCGAGTTCCTAGAAAATGGGAGACTTAACTTTCTTCTTACCCCTATTTGTTCTTTCAAGTCAAAGCAACAACATCCAACTATCCTTAACTAAGCCAGTTTTACAAAATATTTTTTAAAATTTTGGGGGGTGGAGGCTGAGACTGGGTGTCACTATGCAGTATGGATTGGCATTGAATTATGCAGCCCAGGCTGGCCTCAAATTTGCAGTCATCCACCTGCCCCAGCCTCTTGAGTGCTGGGTGACAGTGTACACCATCACATCTGACCTATTTATTTTTATTACAACTTAATGTTTTCCCTAGAATTATGTCATAACTAATTCTTTCTTCCTCTGAGACAGCCTTCCAAGTCCTTCACCTGTCTGCTCACATGAAGCTGAGGTTTTTCTGGGACTCTATACAGCTATCGAACAGACTTCCCTCCATCATCATTCTAGGAATTTTCCTCTTGCCTTGGGTTTTCTACTTTCCCGATTCTGGGCCATTTTTTGCCTGGATTTACTCCCGGAGTTGTAGTGGGTTGAAGAGTGAATGGAAATTAAGGAGGTGGACTGAGTACAGGCCCTTCTGAGACATCTGCTGAGGAGGAAGAAGCCTTACAAAGATATATTTAGAAACATGGAGGCAGAGACCAAAAGTAATCCAGCCAAGAGAGTTAATAGTAGTTTGTGGAGGAGGTATGGGGCGGAGGACTTTGTTTTCCATTGCAAGGTTTGCGGTGCCAATAAACCATCATGGGTTACTAGCAACTCACTAGGCACAAGATAACTGTTGGAAAAAGAATGGGGGAAAAGGGACAATTCTCCAGGCAGAGGAAAGAAAAGGAATAAACTAAGTGCCAGGTGGAATTTTGTGTGATGGTATGGTGTGGTGTGAATAAGTAAGAGTAGAGCATGAAGCTAGACTGGGTCACTGGAGGACAAGATTTTTTTTTTTCTTTGGTACCAGGGATCGAACTCAGGTCCTTGTGTTTGGAAGGCAGGCAGCAGAACCACCGGGCTACATCCCTGGCCCCAAGATTCTTTATATATAGACTGAAAAGCTGAGGCACTGCTTTGGCAGACTGGAGGTGAGCAAAGTTAAGAGTAGGGAGACTAAGTGAAACCCATGGGCCAGGTAGAGATGGGGTGTACCTGAAACAAAAGGACTCTACTGGGTTAACGTGAAAGATGGAAAACAAATACAGCCAAAAGATCTCACTGACAGATTGACTGGGATAAAAGGAAAAAGGAGGGATCTAGGAAGAGCCCTAGATTCCTTAGTTGACCGAATAGATGCTTTTTTTCCAAGTTAAAGAATTTTGCAAGGAGATCTGAAAATAATTAAGTTTGGGACATGTTTGAGGTGAGAAGGAACAACCAGCTGGTCTAAAAGGCAGCTGGGTAAAGATCTGAAGCTTTTTAACAGAAGGTGAGATTTAGTATGCATGTGTTATTCACAGAAGAAATTTAAAGGCCAGGAGGGTAGATGAGGTCCCCTAGGAAGAGGGTGAATAGTAATAACAGCAAATGCTATCAGGAACAGAGGTCAGTCCTCAGGAAGGTAATGGCTAACAGGGCCAAATGCCATTAAAGGTCAAGTTTTTAACTGAACAGATTCCATCAGATATGGGTTCCATTTAACTGAGTGTCTTAGGAGGCCTAGTGAAAGTAGAGGTCTAAATTATAATCAAATACAATGGAAGAGATAATGAGGAAGGAGAGGGATAGGTGATTCTTTAAGAAGCTGTAGTGTGGAAAGAAACACAGGGACTAAGGAGTAGCAGAATAACAATTCAAGGGTTTCACCTTTTCCCCCCTAAAAATGGGAGAGATTTGAGTATATCTGTATGCCAATACAGGGAGAATTTGAAAATGTGGGAGATTAATCTGAATGTGAAGTTGAGCAATTACACTCCTAATATTTACCTAAAGTGAAAACGTACGTCCACTAAAAAATAAAAAAAAAAAGAACACAAAAAACCTGTACATGAATGTTTACTTTTCTTGTTGCTGAAATAAAATACCCAACACCCAAAGTTAAAGGAGAAAGGTTTATTTAGCTCAGTTTATAGAGGTTTCAGTCCATAATCGGCTGGTTTCAAGGCAGGGTGGCATGGCAGAGGGACACTGCAGAGGAGAAAGAGTTAATGGCATGGCAGAAGGTAGCAAAACAAGCAAAAGACCTACAGTTCCTTCTCCCTTATACTTTTTTTTTTTTGGTACTAGCAATCAAACTCAGGTCCTTGCACTTGTGAGGCAGGCAGCGGAACCACTGAGCTAAATCCCCTGGCCCTATCCCTTATCTTACCTGGGCTACTTAGAGCAGGTAGTGCTCACACCCTTAATCCTAGTGTCCTTGATCCGAGCACTGCACCATGAATCAATCCCAGCATCACACACTCTACATCCAGCCACCTCTGAAAAAGCCCCACCTAGGACCCTATGAGGCTTTGGGGGACATCTAAACACAAGCCATAGCAAATATTTATAGCAGCTTTATTCATAACTAAGAAGCAGAAGTAATCAAAATGTTTAGGGCACATCCATACAATGGAATGTACTATATTATTATACTGACTGATAAACAAAATGAGCTATCTAGCTACAGAAAGATAAGGGTGAACCTTAAATGAACATGCTAAGTGAAAGGAGCCAGTCTAAAAAAAGCTGCATATCTTATGATTCCAATTTATCACATTCAGGGAAAAGGAAAACTATGGCTGGTGAACTGCCAGGAACAGAGGTGGGATTTAAACAGGCAGATGAAGTAGCTTTCTTTTGTTTGGTTTTGTTTTTTGTTGGGGGAGAGGGCAATGAATCTATTCTGTATTATACTGTAATGACGAATACAAAACATCATTTGGCAAATCCTATAAAGTCTTTCAGGACACAGAATAAACCTTAATGTACGTAAATTCTTTTTAAAAAATCATATGGAAGATCCCAGGACCA
The DNA here is from genome assembly GCF_012274545.1 of Fukomys damarensis. NCBI lineage: Eukaryota > Metazoa > Chordata > Mammalia > Rodentia > Bathyergidae > Fukomys > Fukomys damarensis. The sequence continues at coordinate 692,811 of NW_022900922.1, read as the reverse complement.
AATACAGAATATGAGAAGTAAATGCGAAGAATTACAAGCGTAGGGAGAAGGTAGCCATCTATGACCCAGACAGGCCCATCAGATACAGAATCTGCTAGTGCCCTGAGGACTTTAATCTTCTAGAACTGTGAGAAACTGCCTGTTGTTTAAAAGCTTCCTACACTTGGTACTTTATAGCTGCCTGAATGGACTACAATAACCTATGCCTTTAGTTCTCCTCACAGTCCTAAGTAGGCATGAGTTTCACTTTCCTTTTCATATGAGGCAACTGGTCAGTGAGCTGTAGAACCCTGAACCTTCACTACTGCGGCTGCCCGAGTGACCAACACATGCCAGCATCCGTTTTCCTACTGCGTCCCTGAACACCAGTACGTTCTTGTCTGTACTGCACAGCACACTGACAGTTCAGGTGAGTATTTTACTACATTCACCAAATTTTTCAGCCTAGAGGGGAGGAATCCTTGCTAATCAGCTCCTATCTCCTTATCTTTCAGAATTTGTCATTTGCAATTCCAAGTATTACTGTCAGGGTTTTTGAATGCATATGAAAGAACTCACTTTTGATTAAACAGAAATTTACCACACAACAAAAACCAATACAGTAACAACAATCCCACTACTAGGTAAAAGAACAGATAGGCCAGGGTCAAACTTGGAGATTTTACGTAAAGCAAGAAATTACTGTACAAAGACTCACTGCAGCCATCACAGCCACGCCCACATGGTAACAGGTCTCTACCACTGCTGTACCCAAGGCTAGACAAACATCAAATGTACCCTTAGCAAAGTGAGGACAGTTCATAAAGCTCTCCCAAGCTGAAATTCCAGTCTGATTGGAAGATTCCGAGTCCACACTCTTGGCCTGACCTGCAAGACAGACTGGGAAAACAAGTGTCTAATCTGTTTGGTAGAAGGGGAAAGAAAGAAATCCCTCAAATTCAAGGGTTTTCAAAAGATCAGATGGGCCATCAATAACAAAAGTCCACCACGTTGATTCTTGCTACTTATGTTGTAGCTTAAGCAACGTTTAAGTTATACTGAATTTTAGTTAATATACAAAACTAATTTCAAATTTCCCAAGCATTAACTTGCAGACTTAGAAATTAATCCAACATTCACTAAAGTTTTCATGCAGCTGCGGGTAATTCAGACAGTAACACCGAGGATACCTGAGTTAGGAGTCCTTTGCACTTCTCTAGTGGTTTAACAGGACAATGCCGGCAAAAGCAATCTAATGAAAACAAAGTGTTATTCTACATCATAATAAATGCAAGCATGAAACGGTAGACTGGAATTTACTTTAAGCACTTCAATTTGTACAAATAAACATAATATTCTGTGTGGTATATTTGCTTAAGTGGAAACTCAAAAGGGGTATCCACATTAATATTCATTAAACTAATTCCACAAGTAAAATTATCTAAATTCAGGGCTTTTGACTCTTAACGTCCTAAAAATAGTGGCATGTGGAATTCTTTAATTTTTACTTTTTTGAGGGTCTTACTATATAGTCCAGGCTGGCCTTGAACTCAGTGTAGCCTAGGCTAGCCTCAAAGTCACAATGATCCTCCTGCCTCAGCCTCCTGAGTGCTGAGATTACAGGCATATGCCAGCACACCCAGCTTTTACTCTTTAACACAAATCTCTTTGGTGGTGCTAGGTATCAAATCCAGGACCTCTTGAATGTTAGGTGAGTGTTCTATTACTGAGCTACATCCTCAGCCTCCAAAACTCCAGTCTTAATTCAGTTTTATTCAAATTAAAAAAAGCTAGGTGTGGTTGTGCAGGCCTATAATCCCAGCACTCAGAGGCTGAGGCCAGCCTGGGCTCCCATAGATGAGTTCAAGGAAAGCCTGAACTACTTAGCAAGATTTTGCCAGAAAAAAAACCCAAACCCACAAAAGATAAAATGCTATTCTATTTGGTAAATACAAATATGAAGAAAACCCTTTTAAAAAAGTCAGGATATTCCTTATATGTTCAAGTCCATGGATATAAAGAAGTTGTTCAATTCTTTCTCCCCCCAAGGGTCATAATATACTTTCATGTCACAACCACCCGAAAGACAACATATATCCTTCACTTGCCACTTTAGGAAAGTAACATGCAATGTAAGGGAAAGCAAGGAACAGAAAAAAGGTGTGTATATTTTCTCGAGCAATCTCTTTGCCTGGAAATGAACCTCAGTACTGAGTACTTTATCTGTCTTCTTTTTTGTGGTCCTGCTAAATTTCTAAGCCACACATGCTACTACATTGAAATTTCCTGCAATTCCAGAATTATATTAGTGGCCGTACAGCTTAAGTAGCTGATATAGCTGTTAAATTTTTAAATTACATATAATAGTCAACACCTATGCAAATTTTGTTGGTATGATCCTGATCCTAAGATTTCCCCTTCCCAAAACATGACTGGGCACACATTTATAATATTCCTACTAGGTTTTAAAATTCTGATCTACCCTAAAGACCATGCTAGAATTTCTGAAAACAAATACTAAATTCATGATTTCTATACCCAAACTCCATGAATCCATCATAAACACCACAGTCTCACTTAGCTTAACAACAAATGATTCATCCAAACAGCTCATGGTAATTCCACCTTAGCTCAGGTTGTAAAGTGTGTCTTCTATGACTGGAGTTACTAAGAAATACCGTTAGAGAAAGCAGGTATTTTCACCTCTGGCAAATATTTCACTATCAAAACGATGCTTTGTTACAGAATTTATGAAGCTAGTTTAGTAACTTGCAGGCTCTATTGGGGGGATGGATATAGACAGAGATTAAAATTAATACCAACTCTATGTACCAAAACTTTCTAGATTTTTTAAGTGCAAGAAATGTATCACGAAGCACCTGAGAACTATCATGAAATTCCAGCAATAATAATTATAATAACAAACTCAGATGTAATAAAAAAAACAACCAGAGATGCACACATATTTTTTAAAGGATTTTTATACTATATTAAAAAAACATAAAATAAAAAAAGGATCAGTCAACATATTTATCAGAAGTCCCTCCAGCAGTCCCAGTATTCACCAGCTTTGTCCATCTCTGCTCAGATCACAGATCTTTTAAGGATCATTGTGTTTGCTCAGTCCGCAGCTCGTTTAAGGGTGTCTGAGATGACTCTAGTTCTTAAAATCAAACTTGCTCTGCCAAATCCAAAACCCTGAATTTATCCAAATTGTAGAAACATGCTTTTACCACCCGGCCACCAAAATACCTCCCATTCAGATCAACAACAGCTAAAAGGCAAACAAAAAGACAAGTTAGTTAATTCAAATATAAGACAGCACCAAAATATTAACTTAAATAAACTTTAATATAAATAATAGCAGCATAAAGATCAAGGTCACAATTCAACCTTTTAAATTCCTTAATAATTAGCCGTGCAACTTACCTTTAATTGCTGATTCAACTCTCTCAAATTCTAAAAATATTCGTACTGCTTCATCATCAGGGGCACCAGGAATCTGGAATAAAATTATCATTTAAAGAATCAGTTGTATCATAGTAAATATTCTAATTATCATCATATATGGACAAGTGGTAATTACCAAGGAAAGAATATGTTTTAAGAAAGGCACAGTGTTGGGTGCTGGGAGCTACCTAATGCAGTCTGTTTTTGCGTGGGTGGTTTTTGAGACAAGGTCTCACTTTGTAGGGCAGGATGGCCCTGAACTCACTAAGTAGCTCAGGCTAGCCTCAGACTCACAATAATCCTCCTGCCCCAGCCTTCCGAATGCTGCAATTACAGGTGTGCCCCACCACGCCCAGCTCACAAGACAGTCTTTGACTTCATGGAGAGGCCCTATGCCAACTGTCATGCAAACACATAATACGGTCAACAAAGAGAAATATGATGAAGCAGAAATGCAAGTAGAATTTTTAGGTAAAAGCCAAGCCTGGTGGCACATGCACATAATCCTAGTACTCAGGAGGCTGAGGCAGTGTTGCAAGTTCAAAGCCAGCGTGGGCTAAATATTAGTGAGTTCAAGGCCAACCTGAACTACATAGCGAGACCCTGTCTCAAAAAACAAAACACAAAAGAAGAAAGAAATCTTGGGATAAAAACTTCATACGAGGTCTACATTTTGGCCAGCTCTGTCCATCTTTCTACACCCTCCATAATACAGCTCTATTCTACTTACATCAACACTTTTAACTCCCTACATGCCAAGCGCTCCATCTTTGTCGTCTTATCACATCTCGTGTTACCTCAATCTAAATACTGTTCCTCCCTTCTTCCAATACATCTTACCAGTTCACATCAAAGTTCAGCCCACATCTGATACTGTTCACAAAGCCTGCTCTATTTGTTATGCAATCTTTTTCTTGACTCCCCCACTTATAGCTGATACTAGCAAATACAGCAACCGAACATGGTCTAATTATTTTACACGTGCTTGTGTTTCTTCAAACAAACATATCCCCCAAGACCACAAAACATGCTTCCTGCAAACTAAATGCTCTCTCATACAGCAAGCGACATATGGGTGGCAGAACATAAATGCTTGCCAAATGACTGAAAACAAAGGCATGCCTAAGTACAATGAGCACAGGTTTGTCAATCAAGGTCTTTAATCGCTATCCTGATCTTCAATCATAAAATGAAACTTTCTATTTCTTTGCCCAATAAAATCTTGGCTTTATATGACAAATATAACCAATATTTGTCATCTTCTACAGTGTGACAGTCCTAATTACAGCAATGCCTTCCCCATTTCTACAAAATGTTTTGTAAACTGCCAATTACAACTTATAAACATCAAGAGAAAACTCTCTTACTTCAAATATCACACATTTGCCAACTTTGCCGTATTTTTCACATTCTTCCTTGGTTTCAATTTCCAAGTCTTCATCAACTTCTCCTGCACCAACCATGTTCTAAAAACAAATAAAAACTAGGTACCACATATAATTTATAAATATTTAAGTTTTTATAAGGTATTCTTTCATAATGGCACGTTCTTAGTCTTAAATGACACAATGAAAAATTCTGCCCCCGAATTATCAAAACAATCATATCTTTAATTATACACTAAGCTGTGAAAAGTTACAACATCTATACAAGCACCAAAATGTAGAAACTAAGTTGAAGTTTAGCAAGTTTAAACATTTTAATAACTGCAATCTCAAATATCCTATTTAACAAAGAAACTTAGGCAATGAAAAGTTCAGTCTTTTATGGAACCTATACAAAGGCATTATTTGCAAAAAGTATTCTTTTTAGTTTTCTTTCACTTTTAAGCCAGCAGGGGTGAAAGCATATGGAGGTAGGGTAGAATGGGATGAGACAAAAATCAAGGTACACAGATTTTCTTTTGCTACTTACCCTCAGCAGGACCACTTTAGTAGGACATTTAAGTATTTCAGTTAATGGATTTGAATCCGACTTCTTTGATGCATCTGTATCAAACCATATGAAATATGCTAACAGATCTGAGTTCTACTACAATGATGAATTTAACTGCAATAGCAATTTATATCATTTAAATCCTAGAGTCACCTAAATGCATCTATGCAAGTAGTCACTGAGTAAAAATGTTGCATTATCTGCAATAAAAGCTCTAGTTTGCACTGATGTTCATATCTTCTGAGTTTCTTGCTTCTACCATTACATGCAGTTTTTTATCCCCCCTCATTTCATTTCCTAAAAGGTTGGTAAGAACACATGGCTGACAACCTTTACTGATGAGTTCTACCTTGAAATAGTAGTCCAAGATCACCACTAGCACACAGTAGCAAGCATTTAATTCTCTAGCTACTAGCTCACCAACTTCAGATATCATAAATTTAGATAACATGATTTTGGGTACTACCATTCAGGCTGACTGCTGCTTGCTAATCTGGGCATGAATAGGTTTGCCCACAGAAGTTATTTCTTAATTTAAAATTGGAATTCAGCTGACTTGACGTTAACATAATTTCTCCACTTGAAAATCAAATGAAAGGGCTGGGGATTTAGCTCAGTGGTTCTGCCGCCTGCCTTGCAAGCATAAGGACCCAAGTTCAATACCCGGTACTAAAAAAAAAAAGAAAAAAAAAAATCAAATGAAAATGTAACATCAAGTAGATATAATCTACCAAAAAACTACAGAGCAAGATGTGATTTCAAAGAGCAATCTATTAGAAAACACTATAATGAACAAGCAGGAAAGAAAAAGCAGAGAAAAACCTACTGCAGATATAGCAAATAAAATCACTGATACAATGCATTTGGCTATGTCCTGTATGTTATAAAAGCAAATTAGTTTATCATGTTAACTAGATTCTTTGCTAAGTCAAAGTAAGTATGACAAATTTTGCTAAGGACTATTCATTTTCTGGCAGTCTCATTTTTTATCTCTCCTGAGGGCCTTCACTTCTCTGTTCTAGAAAAATAAAGATGACCCTCAGGCTTCTCCACTCCACAAAACAGAAGCAGAAGTGCACCACAATGGGAGAATTACAGTACGCCGCTAGGGGAGGGCCTGCCTTTCTGTATTGAAGCTCTGCTTCCCCGTGAACTTACCTTGAGATTCACCCTTCTCTGTGGCATCACCTACAATGATCTTGCCCCCTCGTTTGCTGGTCTTCTCCACGGATAGTGCGGTGCTCAGCCCCTGCTCATGCTTCCCCAGACCCTGGCCTTCCCGGAAGCCGTACTTCTGCATGATCTTATGTGCTACTGTGCCACTAGAAGGAGGAGGACAGTAGAAAAGTTGTTACAACAATTATAATCTAAGTTGGATTTTACATCACAGCAATCTCCCTCTGGAGAGAGAGTATAGCGAGGTCATGTACAATAAACAGTGAGCCTTTAGATGGAAGGTGTGGTGACGTTCAGGATGAGAAAAATATAAACAATTAATGATTACACCAGAATACCCTGAGATTATCTCAGAAGGGAATGCTCGTTTCTCTGATAAAATCCTTCCAGTACTCCTGAGAAAATAAGACTTCTTTTGTGCTCTGGATTTGGACTACCACATGGCTCATGACTGGCATTACTTAAAACAGTGGCCTGTCCAAAAATATGTATGAAATTAAGATAATGAAGATGACTGTTTCTTTTTTTGGAGACAAGGTCTCTCTGTGTAGTTCAGGCTGGCCTTGAACTCACTATGTAGCTGAGGCTGGCCTCAAACTCGTGGCAATCTTCCTGCCTCAGCCGCACAAGTGCTGGGATTACTGTTGTGCACCACCACTCTCTATATAATGAAGATAACTGTAAAGCAACACATTTAGAAATTATTTCTATATATGTTAATGGCAGAATAAAATTAGAACCCATGTGCTCACTTCAGCAGCACACATACTAAAAACCAGAATCACAATTCGATTTTCTTTTGTACCGGGGATCAAACTCAGGACCTTGCACTTTTGAGGCAGGCACATTGCCACTGAGCTAAATCCCCAGCCTTAGAGTCACAATTCCTGATGCTTAGTCCAGTGCTCTTCCTGTGACAGCAAAACAGCTTTCACTTTGTACTCTGAGGAGCCTACTGTGTCTTAAGAGGGCTATCCTGCGAACACTGCTGCTTATCTTGAACCATGAAACCCTGCTTCCACTAGAGTTGCACCTAGGTATTTCATGTACTTAATTCTTTTTAGATTGTCTTTTGAACAAGCTATTCTAAGGAGGAAAAAAGTGACTAAAAATGGCTGAACTATACACAGTGCCACATTACACTTTTTTTTTTCTTTTTTGGTACCGGGGACTGAAGTTGGGACCTTGAGCTTGCAAGGCAGGCGGCAAAACCGCTGGGCTAAATCCCCAGCCCCGGCCCTACACTGCATCTTTCTTAAACATAAATTAAAGATCTAACCTTTGTTTTAACAGGAATTAAGTCAATTTCTATTATAAGTAGAGGAAAACAAAAATAAAAACCCAACCTTCTAGTATACATTCTAGGAAGCACTGTTAAATAAAACTTTGTTTTGGAGACAAGAGTCTCTCTTAAACCATGTAGCCCAGGCTGGCCTCTAACTCGTGGTGATCCTCCTGCCCCAGCTTCCCAAGTGCTGGGATTACAGGTGCGAGCCACACGCCCAGCTGAATTTGTAGTAGTAATGGAAATATTCCGTTATCTGCACTGTCAAATACAGCTGCCATTAGTTATATGTGGTTACCAAACACTTGAAATAAGGCTAGTATGACTAAGGAACTGAAGTTTAAATTTCAAACTAATTTGATAGTGACCTATGGCTAGTAGCTACCACATAAAACTGAGCAAGTTTAGGAGATGGACAAGTGAGTCGGAAACTCACAATGTTTCCCCATGTGCTCAGCCCCCAGGCATCTACTGCACATCTGACTAGCCACCTCCCAGAGGCTGAGAAGCAAAGTGGATGTAAACAGGTGAGGCAGCTCAGTGCGACCATGCTGGACTATCTCACTAGCAGCATTTCTACTAGGGCAGCATCCTGTTAACACAAGAACACGACTTTAGTGTGACATCCCTTTATTTGATGGCCTCTTCGCAACATGAAAGTAAACAATAAAAAATATTCTTTTAACCAAAATGCATGCCAAATCCAGCAGGGTTTAAAACAGAACACTGGAGTTCCACCTGCACAGGAACCTTTAAAATGACTTTTATGAACAGCAAACAAATGTCTAATTATAGTTACAATGACCAGGGGTTTTCATTTTGTTTTGCAGTCCTGGGGCTTGAACCCAGGGCCTCACATGTGCTAGGCAATTGCTCTACCACTGAGCTGTATCCCCTACCCAGATCAACTTCTTAAATTAAAAGTACAGAACTATGACCTTAAGGTAAATGACTTAGGTTACTGACCCTTTCTAGATAACCCAGTCTTATTCACCTCTAATACAAATGAGCTACTTTAACTGGAAATGCTAAGTGTAAATTATGATCAGAAACTGTTCCTACCAGAGAAATAATGTTTAACAGCTAAATCAGCCAAAATTTGTATTAATAGGCAGATTTGCAAAAACGGTGTGTTACATTAGAACACCCTCCGTATGACTCCAACACTAACCCTTGAGCAGGACACTGTGAACATACCATGTTCCTTCTTATAAGCTCAAATATCCTCACTTTCAAATGATCAGTGTCTATTGAAAGAGCTACTAATACTTCACACTATTTAAGTCACTTTTACATTTTCTTAAACAAGAAATCATTACCCCATGTTAGCAAGGAAGGAGTTGCTGGGTCCGGTTGGAGATCTTGGCCTATCTTGTTCCTCATACACTGGAGGAGGAATAGCAGCTTTGGAAGACTGTGATCGAGGTCTCGAATCCTCTTCATAAGGAAAATCTCGGGGTACTGTTGAGGAAAAATAAAGTAGATTCACTAAAATAATAAAGAAATATTTGAAATTGCATTCGTATCAATTACTTATTTTGAATAAATTTAGTCTGTATTTTTAGTTTATCATAAGGAGAAAAACCAAATCTATTTTAATTTGTACATGACTTAATTTTAAACCAAAAACAGAATACTACTTTCTACCTCTGTTCCTACTGCTCATATCCCCAACAAATGTTCTTTTGATGTTACTGACATGTTACCTTTTAAAGTCCGTAAATGGTAATTCTTGCTTGAATCCTCAAGATCTTCAGTATATCCCAAGGAAACATAACTCATCTGATTCCCATAGTGACTGTATGCCTGTCTTAAGATTTGAACTTATTATACCACTAGTCTCAGAGACCATAAAGGTCTGTGAGGTCAGGAACCACACACTGGAGCAGTGGTTTTCAACTCCAACTGTATCAGCATCAACAAGAAGCTTTAAAACTATCCAGACGCCTGGGCCCACTTGCAGAGACTTGCTTGTCAGTTTTTTTCAATTTCACATAATAGGTGTTAAACATTTTAAAATTTACCTTTTAAAAAAGAAAACACTATGGATGCATCTTGAGACAGTAATGTTAAGTGAAATAAATCAGACACACAAGCTTAAATATCATATGGTTTCTCACATGAGAAACCCATTACAAATAAAGATCAAAATAAAACAAATAGAAAAAAACTACAGGGAGTGGGGAGGAGAATAGGAGAAAAATGCAGCTGGGAAAGAAAGGAGCAGAAGGGGATGTAAAAAGAATTTAAGACAAGCTATGTACATGTACCAACTTCTCAAAATGAATGTAACCGTTACTGCAAACATGAACTAATACGATTTTAAAAACTAAATAAAATGGTTAAGATGGGGAAAAAGAAAACAAATAGTGAAACGGGTATTAAAGAATACTATGAATGATATTTTATGTTAGCTTAGGTACTGCGCAATCCAGAGAATGAGAACAGATGTATGTAGAAGACGATATATCAAAGCCCATTCCCAACCTCCAAATTCAAGGACAGCTCAGTGGGAAAAGCATCACTAGATGGGTCATATTTTGGCACGGTACTTAAGTGAATACACACCTGTTCCGCAACAAAAATGAGAAAAAAAAAAGAATCCAAGAAGGTACTGCCCCCTTGTGGAAGATCATGAATACAACAGGCTCTAAATCCCCTAGTAAGAAAGCTATAAATGGATCAACATTTGCTTTAATTCCAAATGAAACAAGAAACGGGAAAGGTAATAAGGGAAAAGAAAAAAATGTGAGAAAATAAAAAGATGGAAATAAAGTGTTTATAAATGGGTAGGGGAGGAGGGGTTGAAGGGAGGGGAGGGACAAGGGGAAAAATGAGAACCAAGACCTGTCATGTAAAGGTACAAGATATCAATAATGAATGTAACTGTACTGTATACCTAGAATGTACCAATAAACTCAATTAAAAAAAAAAAAGAAAAAAGAAACAGGAATTCTTGGAAAAACAAAAAACAAAATGTACTGTTAAGGCAACTTTACAGGCTATTTCACTCTAAACTCAAAAAAAAAGCTAGGAATCCAAACTTAGATCCCTCACAACTGGACTAGAAATTTGTATCAGACTTGGGTGTGATGGCGTACACCTGAAATCCTAGACATTCAGAGGCAGGAGGATCCTAAATTCAAGGTTAGCTTGGGCAACTTGGAGAGAATATGTCTCAAAATAAAACAGACTAGGGAATAAATAGCTCGGTGGTACATTGTCCCTGCATTCAATTCCTAAGTACTCCAGTATCTTTCCCCTGCCCCCAGCATCAGAACAAAAGGGATCTACTTACACTCTTTGTCTTTTTCTACAAGAGAAGTAGGTGGTGCAATAGCAGCTCCCCCCATACCTGTAAAAAACATAAGCAGTAATTAAAGGAGGAAAATGGTTTCAGGAGCCAGAGTCCACAACACATGCCATCTTTTTTTTGGTACCGGGGATCAAACTCAGGTCCTTGCGCTGTTGAGACAGGTGGTGGAACCACTGAGCTAAATCCCCAGCCCATATGCCATCGATTGTATCATCACAACTTCATGCTCCCAGAAAAGAGAAAAATGGAAAAGTCCTACTAACAACTGAACAATTAAATAGCTATAACTAGAATTAAAAATGCAGAAAACTGGTAATATGCAGAGACAAAAAAAAATTTTTTTTTCCATAGAAGTCATTCAAGTATCTTTAGAATGCAGTTATCAAATGAATTATTTTTCTTTTGGTTCTTTGAGACAGGGTCTCACGATGTAGTTGAGACTGAACTGGAACTCACTATGTAGCCCAGGCTGGTTTTGAATTCACAGTGATCCTCCTGCCTCAGCCTCCCAAGCGCTGGGCTTATAGGTGTGCGCCACCACGCCCAGCTCTATCAAATGAATTTTAAAGCAAAAGCACACAATATGAAAAAGTATTAACTACTTAAAAAAGAGTAACAATTTACTCAGAATGTGTTACCCACCAGGCACTTGAACATTACGGACCTCACCATAAACCTGTGTAGTGGGCACTACTCTTCCCACTTTACATGTGAGAAAATGATTACAGTGAATTGGGCAGAAGTGCATAAGCCCAGTTCCCTGTGATGCCAAAGCTATTTCCCACCACACAGCACTCTTTGGCCAGGGTGCTAACCACTAAACTAAACGCTTATCTGGAAGTATGAGTCCAGGCTCCTGAAGAATCTATTAGGAGTTGTCACTGTTCCTGCTCAAGTTTCCAGGATGGAGAATGTGAATAAAAACCAAACGCTAAGAAAAATCTTTCCTATTTGTTATCTGGCAATTGGACGGACAACGTAAGTGAAGATATAATAATAATTTCTTCATTAGGTATAGGCCCTAAGATACATGCTATGCTTCTATCACCAATGAAATTAAAAAATGTAAATTAAAGACAATATAGATGAATCATAATACACAGGTCTAGATGACACAAGGAGAAAGATGAACCTGAACAAAACCTTCGTATGTTTCTTTAGAAATACTTCTTACAATTACCTTTAAAAATCTTGTCATTTAGGGGCTGGGGATTTAGCTCAGTGGTACCACTACTTGCCTCGAAATCCCAGGGTCCTGAAATCCCCAGTACCAAAAACAACAAAAAAAAAATCTTGTGACTTAGACATAGAGGGCTTGATGTGCAGAGTGAATCAAGTGCAGTTAAGTTCAATACACAAAATTCGAGTGATTAGTGGAAATGTGCTACTAACCAGATGAAAAGAAGAGCACCGATCTGTCCGCAGCAGCACAGCAGCAATGGCCCTTTATGTTCCAAGACATACACGGCGCCTGTAATAGGCTCTGGGAAAAACTAAGCAGCACTGAGCACAGACGCAACTAGACTCAGAACAAGGAGCAAGTATGGCCGTGCTGTAGGTAACGGAACATGTGCAAACATATTTTATGCTATTTTCCAAGTATTCAAGAAATGTGTCCGTGAAGCTCAAAGCAGAAAATATTGGAAAATATAAACTGAAGCCGTTATGCAAATGTGGACTACTGAGAGTTCTGAGAAAAAAATGACCCCAATCAATGTCAAATGAACTATTCATCAAATTGAATACAAAAAGCACGTGGTGGCTTGTGCCATGCTTAAAACATAGTATTTATGTTCAGGCCTTACTTCTTTTTCTCCTCTCCCGCTCATAATCTTCATCTTCATCAGAATCCGGATCTGGTCGCCTTGAAAACCCACTAGCTTCATGTCTGTCTTTACGCCTCCTGTAATAACAAGGAAATGAATATTCATCAGAGATGAATTAATTTAGAGGTAAGAAACTGAGACACTATGTTGATTTCCTCTTGGCTAGAAAATACACAAATCTTTTTTCACAATACATTATTCGTTTGTGTGTTTAGTGGGGGTAGACACAAATGCTTGGAAGACTAAACAGAAAAAGTACGAAAAGTGAGAAAAACCTCAAAAGATAAACAATAAATTTAATGAGAACAAAGTATAACTTAACAAGAGAAAAGTTTTCTTCATATTTAACTTCAATTCTCCAGGATACACACTTATGAAATGATTTAACAAGGGGGAAACGGTATATTTAATGCTTATTAACTCTTTTTTTTTTTTTTTTTTTTGGTTTTTTGAGACAGGGTCTCACTATGTAGTTGAGACCGATCTGGAACTCACTATGGAGCCCAGGCTGGTCTCGGACTCACAGCGATTCTCTTGCCTCAGCTTCCCAGGTACTGGGATTACAGGCGTGCACCACCACACCCAGCTACTTATTAACTCTTTAACATTAAGTATTTTTAAAAGAAATATAAATAAATCCTATTAACCATACTGTTCAAAAAACATACAGAAAAATACATGAAGAAAATTCCCCGTAGGTCAAAACAGTAAAGAGTAACATTTAAATATTTTAAGTAGTTGTGACGTTAGCAGTCATAACAGGAAAAAACCCATCAACATCAAATTTCTAAGGTTTTTTTTTTTTTAAACTCACCCTAAATTTATACTTTAAGCTTTTTAGAGTCTATAAAGTAATTTGCTCAAGTTATTGTCATGGTGAGACGCCACACGATAAATTCTTATACACAACTCTATCCTTTCTGTTGAGCACTCAGATCAACCCTAAGGCACGGAGCCCTACAGGTAGCAGCACTGAGGACAGCACCCTGATAAACACAGTGTGTCAGTGAACACCCCAACTACAAAACGCCCTCCAACACAGACGCAGCCTTACTTTTCCCTCTCTTCTATCTCCTTCTGCCTCTCCAGCTCCCGCTGTCTCTGTCGCTCTTCTCTTTGGCGTTTCACCACTTTCTCGTAGTCATTAGGAAACATAGGATCGTACTCGTCAGCTAAAGGAATCAGAACTTCTCCTGCAGAAAACCCACTGGGAACAGGGTCCTGAGGACAGGAAAAACATCAGTCATGTCATCTCCGTATCTCAAATTTACTCACAGAATTATGGTCAAACAATGAAATACAGGAGGCCCTGAAGACCAACTACTCCCTCCACCCCGTTTTATAGAGGAGGAAACACATGCCCAAGGAGGCCACACCCAGCCAAGTGGCAGAACCCTGACAGGGATCTCACCTCTTGGTTTAGGACTATTTTCATAACAGCTCAAGGCATTCATCCGGAGTTCCTACATAAGATACCACTACAACATAAGACACTACCACTCAGAAGCAAAAAACTTAACTTACACAAAACACTAAATAACTGTTTGAAAGCCATGAACAACAAAATCTTTCTTACAGGGCCGGGGATTTAGCTCAGTGGTGCCGCCACCTGCCTTGCAAGCGCAAGGACCCGAGTTCGATCCCCGGTACCAAAAAAAAAAAAAAAATCTTTCTTTCTTACAGTCATTATTTAGGAGTATATATACAGTTATAACCATGTATTACAGTTTTAGGACACATTCGTCTTGGTCTCTTTATATCTGGAGCACACATTCCTTTCCAGTAGGCTACATTTTAGGCCCTAAGCTTCACACAGGGGAGCTATAATTCCTCTCCTAGTACCGTAATTTTTAAAGGTCCACTAAGATCAGAGTTAGTAACATTTTGCATTTTCTCTAGAAATCTGGAATATTCTTTGAGAAGAAAAGAAAAATTTTAATTAAGGTACTCTTGACAAAGAAATTAGCAAAACAAAAGGGAGACGGCACAACTGACTAGAAATGGATTAGCAGCATGAATCACTGAGTCCTGATCTAACTTTCCAAAGCCTATCTTGTTAGCTTCCTTAGCATTAACTCTTCTGATGATCTCTAAAAATATGATTTACTAGTTTATACAGATTATCTAGAAAAGGCACAAGTTAAGATCAGTGGCCTCGAGTGCTCAGTCCACACTTCTTGCAGGAAGTACACCTCCTAGTGATATTAAAGGCAAGAAATTTATTTGTAAAGTGTTTTATATCAGATCACAAAACTCATCTGAGCAAAAGAGCTTATGTTCAATATCAACAGGTCTGTTTGGTTTGACACTGTGCATTCTAAAACAAATGCTTAATATCCTTATGTTTAAAAATCAGGAATCTCTATGATATAATGAATCAAAACAATTAGAAAATATAGTAACTATAATCAACTCCCAAGCTCTTTCACTGGAAAGCTTATTTAATGCAGAGCTCCCAAAGGGTGATTACAAACTTATACTCAAAACACATTTCAAACCCAGCAGTGTATGAATGAGATTTCTTTTCAGTTAAGACTAGAAACAAAACTCTTACAAAAAAGAAACAAATTTTATAAAATTTGAAAGGAAACAACTTTATTAAGCTTAATGACAAACCATCTTTTTCTAAATGTTGTAAATAAGATGGTTTGGGCAGGTGTGGTGGCGCACGCCTGTAATCCCAGAACTTGGGAGGCTGAGGCAGGAGGATTACTGTGAGTTTGAGACCAGCCTGGACTACATAGTGAGCTCCAGGTCAGTGTCAACTACACAGTGAAACCCTGTCTCAAAAACAAATAAAAACCCCCAAAACAATCAAAAAAAGATGGTTTGTTCATTAAAAAACTAAAAGTTAATACCCCAATACTGGACAGGGAAAAGCCAGGTAAAATTAAAGCACGTATATATGGCAGATGATGATATCTACTGCTGGGAATTAGTTGTCATTAAAATAAATTGGCCATAAAAGTGGCTAATTTCTTTTTCTTTCTTTCCTTTTTCTTTGGTTTTATTTGAGACAGTCTCTCTTTGCAATGCAAGCTGGCCTCAAACTCACAGCGACCTGCCACCACACCCAGTTCAAACATGACTGATTTCTTAATGTCACCTCAGGAGATCTATCCTAAGAAACTCTTAAATGTATACAGCAGAGATGACCATTACAGTGTTACTTATGACAATGAAAAAGCACAATCAGATCCCAGATGTTCCAAAGATAGGAAGTACTTATGCAAATATGATAAAATGACTATTTTATCATTAAATTGCTTACTGATTAAATGGAGAAAATAAGGGGCCGGGGATTTAGCTCAGTGGTTCCGCTGCCTGCCTCGCAAGCACAAGGACCTGAGTTCAATCCCTGGTACCAAAAAAAAAAAAAGGAGAAAATAATATTATAGGTGATAGAATCAACATACAATTACAGAAGATGATCTGCTTTTTGATTAGATGTATTGAAAAAAGGTAGCAAACTTACAGAAAAAAATGTTAAGTGACTAAGCCAAAGACACCTCCACTGTGAAATGCCCTTCTTCTTGAGGGTCTACTGAGCCTTAAGAGTAGGACCAGCTCTTGTGGTCAGAAAAGGTGAAGAGCTAAGCTGCAGCTTGCCTCATAAAGCAAGCAAGAAGTAAGCAAAAATCAAAGCCTGGATGATGACAGCCAAGAAATAGAGGGAGGGAACCCACAGCTGAGACTGTTTCTGAGTCTGATGGGAGCAGCGTGGGCAGCTGCACGGGGGATGACACATGGACCACAACAAGAGGACCATGCCAAGAAACACAACAATAACAGCATTATCTGCTTCTAATTCCTTAGTCAACTGTCACAATGCGTGCTGATTTTTTCCACATGGCATTTAAATGCTATCAGTAGCTAGGGATTTAGCTCAGTGGTTTTTGCCACCTGCCTTGCAAGCACAAGGACCCGAGTTCGATCCCTGGTGCCCCCTCCAAATGCCATCTGCAGAAGCACAGAGTTGGTATAATTTTAAATACAGTTTATATTCATTTGTACCTCAAAATGTCTAATTTTAAGTATGACCTTTTAAGTTACCCTTTTACAGATCACATCCTCATCTTCATTAACCCAGCTGACGGAGATTTCACCATGCCTGTTTCTTTGTTTTAAACTTACAAAAAGTCACTGGGATGATAAAAGCTTTTAGAGTGGGAGAAAAATTTTAGCCCTTTATTTTAATCCACAGTAAAACAGTAAGCACATAAATTATCTGACAGAAATTTAATATAGTACATGCATACAATAGTGGTTCCATTAAAATTATACAATCCCCTATTTTTTGACATAGATGGACAGTTACAATATATTAAGTGAGGAAAGGAAGTTAGTGAACAGAAAGTAGAGGTCTCATACAACACAAAGCTATTCCAAATTTAAAGTTTTAACTTTTTGAGAGTAGGACTGAAAAGTTTTACATGGCACTAGTTTCCAATTTTTCTATAAAAAACGACCAATTTCAAAAGGCCTACTAAGGGCAGAACCTGTTAAGGAGGACATGCAAGGAAAATAAACTGTACAAAACGCAGGAAAATGTTACCAAGGTCAAAGGCAGGTATGGGGCTTACCTTCAGGCCAGCTGCGACATGTGGTGGTGTGTCCACAATCTGCCGGTCGTCTGCAGAGCCACCTCGCTTTAAGTCAATAACTGGAGCAAGGACAGTACTTTGTTTTGTCCTTTGGCTCTAAATTATCAAAAGAATAAAAGTGTGCTCAAATTTCAAACTGAAATTCCTACAGACAACAAAGATTTTTTTCCGTTCTCTGTAATAAACCTTTAACATATGATAAAACCATAATCTTAAAAGACTACGGCCTTCTAATCCAACCACTGCTATAATCATATACTACCCATTTGTCTGATTGGCCGCTTTTATTTAAATTTATGTGTAAGGCTGAGGTAGGAGGATTGCTGAAAGCTTGAGGCCAGCCTGGACTACACTGAGTTCAAAATAAGCCTGAACTACAGAGTGAATCCCTGTCTTCTTCAATCTGGTAATAATTTGAAAAAGACACCCACAAAAATAAAACCCCCATAGGCAGAAGACCCCCCCGCCACAAATTTTAAGAAAGTGATGCTTTAACTGTGGGTATCCTAATCCAATGAAGACATTCTATAATACTGAACAATTAAATGTAGCACTTCAAGGTATCTACTGATATAGTAATGGGGAAAAGAACTTTAATAGCAAATTTCAAACAAAACATTAAAGAGGACAGATTAATAAATTTTTAAGTCTCTACCACCTAATTTCAATAATTACCAACTTAATGACAATTTTGTTTCCTGCACAGCCCTACCTCCTCAGCCAAGACTGGATTATTTTGAAATAAATCCCAGTAGGTCATTTTATCAGTAAATGTTTCAGTTATCTTCCAAGCAGTTTTCTCAACCTTTCCTCATTATTGTCTCCTCCACCAAGGAGCCTTTTAATATAAACTGCTTGCATGAGATGAATACACTGAACACTGTGTATCTGTTTAAATACAGTATTTGTCTGCTTCAGCCATACAAAAAGTAAGATCTTTTCATCCCTTAAGGACCAATAATATCTACTCAACAATTATTTTGTTGTGGATGCTAGGCAAAAGCTTTACCGTTGACCTATACTCCTAGTTAACAACTGTTTTTAATGTTTACATGAATGATTCCAAAGATGTTCTCAATGCCCAACACGTATACAACAAGAACAAAAGCAAGTCCTACCTAGACTAACACACTGATAACCAACTCAGTCCATCTAAGACATTTAGAAGTTTTTTCCCCAAACTTTCCAGTGTCATTGTTGGAAGTGGAGAATACTACTTTTCATTCCATAAAAGATTTCTATTCCCACGAATTAGGAAAAGTGATTTTACACTTTTTTATTCTTTCCCCCATATGAATGTCTCCTATTATTCATCTGATAAAAAGGCAGAAGGGCGAGCTAAAATCAATCTGTTTGTAAGCCTAACAGGGAACTTGCCCTGCAGACTTGTCTTACCTTCGCCTGAGTGAGAGCTGCCTTCTTCACCTGAAGCTGAGACTGCAGAAGCTTAAAGTTCTTGGACCAGCCTTCCGTTTTTGAGTCGCTGGTTTCCACTCCCAGGTCGTCATACAGGGACATCTTTGTAGTTTAACGCTGAAGAGCAAGTGGGATCGGGATTACAGAACGTCCTACACAGTGAGGGCTTCAAGCGTTTTGTGCCGAGATATCTCAGCATTACAGACTTTTAGAGATCAAGGTTCCAGGACCCTTTAGCAGCAGAGACCAAGATTCCTCGTTACCAGCATAAGGCTCTTTGTAATACATGAAGCTATTTCATTTTTGCATCTCCAGTTTTTGGCACAGAGTGGGCATTTAAGAAGCATTTATTAAAATATTAATAATGAAATAAACAACCTATTAGTCAACAGTTAAATCAAAGAATGGCCACCAGTTCCACTAGAAAGTTAAAAATAGGCAAAAGGTTCTGCAGATGAACGGTGGTGATAGTTGCGTGTATGTATACATTTAACACCATAGAGCTGTACACTTAAAAAGTTAAAATATTAAATTTTATATCGTGCACATTTTATCACCCAAAGTTTTTTTTGGGGGGATGTGGTCTTTTGAGACAGGGTCTAAGTACGTAGTTGAGACTGACCTAGAACTCACTATGTAGCCCAGGCTGGTGTCAAACTGACTGCGGTCCTCCTGCCTCAGCCTCCTGAATGCTGGGATTACAGGTGTGCGCCACCACACCTGGCCAAAAAAAGTTTTTAAAGGGGCAACTGGAGGTGTGAGGAAGGGGATTTGAGGTAACATCCGTTAACATGAGTGCATCTCCCTAACCAGAAGAGTCGATTCTGACAGAAATATATCCATAAATTTTAGGGTGAAAAATCAAGTAGTACAGAAGATTTCTGCCTCCAAGAGTTCTTCCATCTGAGAACTCAATGTTTACCAAAAATACCTCTGCTGAATTAATGAGGTTTTACGAGACCATACTTCTACTGATTTCATTCCTAAATTGAAGATAATTTGTTGACAATTTCATTTGATTTGACTTGCTCTGCAAGCTTTAGGATATCAATATGCAGCAAAATCTTACACATTTAAAGTTCCATATTTCTCCCTCAAACCTTCAAATACTCTAAATTTATTAGAAATTTGTCATAAACATCTGCCTAGTTTTCTATAACATAAAGCTAATAAAATTAAATTTCTGCATCACAGTAAATATAGAAGTGCACTATTTTTCTCTGAACTTTAAGCTGACAGAACTGGATTAATCACGGTAAGGACATACTTGCTACCTGCCCACACACATATGGTCTTCTTTCCTTAATCTATTAAAACACTACAAGTGTCGGTGAATTCACCATTCAAAAGAGAAGACAGGATATAGACAAGAAACCACATTTGATTATGTGGTTTCCCAAGCCATTCATATAATAGGTGATCAAAATATATGGTGAATGTTCAAAAAAAGACACATGGCCACTAATCTACTTCAAAGTATCCACCTCGCTTCAAACACACTCATCTTTCCATTATTGCCACTTTCTAAAGCAGTTCTGCAAGTCTTCTTTCCTAAGTTTTTATGAAGTATGATCAGAAAGGCTCCTGCTGAGTGTTATCCATCAGAAAAGCAAGTTCATAAAAACCAGTGTGTTCTCATCTACCTTATTCGATGGATCTGACACCGTGTGACTTTTGGCTCTTCTCCAATTCAAAATAACCACAAAAAGTCAATGTTTTAAACTGATTCAGGACATCAAGGCAACTATAAAAGCATAACGATGGACACAAAAGAGGTCTTCCAGAATTGCTTCCAAAAGTGACAAGGATGAGTGTGTTCAGTGAGGGGGAATAATCTGGGGATCAATGGCAATGTATCTTCTACTGTAATTTAAAAAACAAACATACACCTATTTTTCAATCACAACTTATGACTTTTCCAGAATACTGTGCCTATTATTTCCTTTTCTTCTTTTTATATAATTCTATTTATACAAGTTCAATGCATCTATTTCTTTGAAAGTTTTTTTCAACATTTATGAAGCCAGTTTATCCAATTCGCCCCACTGCAACCAATGTAATTTAACAAGACTCTGGTAAGACCCAGACCAATCAAATTACATTGCAATATTACAAACAACATGATACATTTATTTCATGAAGTCCACTGCCAAGTTAAAAAAAAAAAAAAAAAGCAGCACTGAAGCACTGTTTAACATCTGGATCAAGAATTTACTATCCTGGATTTTCCTCACAACAGCCTACTTTGCTTTCTCTAGGGTGTTCTTTATCTTACTTTTTCTTCTTTTAACTCAGCCCAAACTTGCTGTACAGAACCAGTTTTCCCCACACTCTTTACTTTTACTTTCTCAAATAAACTTGGCCACTGCTTTAAAAAAAAAAAAAAAGAAGCAGATACTCATAAGAAGGCAGTAAACAGTTTTTAATAACTTCTTTATTATTTAGTTCTTTTTTTAATGGCAGCATTACCCTTTAATCAATCCATCTGTCATAAGGGCTTCATTTTTAAAGCAATATAGTAAACATGACTCTTATCAGAATTAAACTTTTCAAGATGTCCACCTAAGTTGGAAGGCATTTTTTTAGACATGTGCACCTGGCTGGAAAAATTACATGAAAAAAGCTCCAAAAGGTACCACCTACTTATTATTTTTTTAGGAATGTATCTTAGAAGCTTTTAGTGATTACTACCCCTGTATTATCATGATATATCCCCAGTTAGTTTTCCCTGAACATATGTGGATATTAACAACACAGCTACTTCTACAACTTGTGCTGCCTAGTGGTTTACAAATCTATCTCTTACTATACCATGAGGCCTTGAAAAGCAGAGGATTCTTCTTCTGTCTTCATTTTTAATTCTCTAGCTTATCACCATGCTTGGAACATTTTTAAGCACCCTGTAAAATGCTCTAAATGTATCAGGTAATGGGTGAAAAACATCAATCCTTCTACTTATAACACAGTACTATGAAATTACTATGAAAGAAATGTTGTACACTCTCAAGTGTAACTTTAAATTGGATTTAACCACCTTCCCATTTTCCCCAGTACATACATTTTTCAGACCTGCTTCCAGCAGGAAACAGGTTAGTAAACTCTCAAATCTTTCAAGTAGTAGTTAAGCAAGGCTGTTATGTCATACACCCAAGTTATCCATGACTCTAGTGGACTCTGCAATAATTCCTGCAGATCTGCTTTTTAAGAACACAATTACAGTAAGTGGAAATTTTTTTAATTTCATTCTTTTGGTACTAGGGATCGAACTCAGGTCCCTGTGCTTGCAAGGCAGATGGAGGAACCACTGAGCTAAATCCCCAGCCCTAGTAAGTGGAATTAAGTGCAGTAAAACTTAAATTGTGTATCATAATAAGAGAAAAACTGCCCCTACTATAAAGCTCCAAATTAATCAAAGCCTGAGTTCTTTTTCTGCTATGGCCTGAGTTTTCAACACCTAAAGATGCAGGCTAGGTTAGAAAAAAATTTTTTTAAAAAAAATCACTAGATAGATATCCAAGGATAAAATGAAAGCTATCTCACAGAATCCTGAAGAATATGAGCAGTACACACAAAAAGGATCAGGAAGAGAAATAGGAAGTATAGTTCCTTTGATGTTCACAAAATATAAAATTATAATAAGCACCTGCCTCATATGTTAGGATTTACAATGACTAAAGAATTTTAAAAATGCTTCTTATAGCACCAACTCTGCAACTTTTGTCACAGTTCGACATTTCCAACCACTCTCTCTCTTTACTATTACCAAAATATCATAGGCAGGAATACTGCAAAATCCACTAGTGTCATTGGTAACCTAGTTGTATAACGGATCAGCTCTATTTATTATTATGAAAGGCTTGAGGAATTGATAGACCAGGGTCATCTGTTTCCTGATAAAAGGTCTGAAAAATTCCATGTGTAGGAAAAAAAAGAGAGATAATTAATGTACAATTCTCTGAAAACTTCTCCTTAAAGGTGATCTCTGGTTTCACAGAACTCCACAATTGCAACAGCTTTTTCTCATTAATGTTTCTTTTACATCTTGTTATATTTCTACTTCACAATCTACGCTCTGTCCTAAACTGTATGTAATATAGCATAATTTCTATCAAACTCTAAACACCATCAGTTTAGGTTACAAGTTAACTCCTACCCCTGAAAACTTATATTCAAAATGTCTGCAACACCTCAACCACTAAAAATGTGGGAAAAGAGTTGCAGCCTTTAAAAAAATCCACCTGTTGTAGAAGATAGTCCTCATCCACCCATCTATTTGAGCACATGCAGAATTTTGCCCTTATCTGGGAAATTCTATTCTCCATCCACGTTTAGTTCCAACAATGAGTTCACACCTTCAACTGGATTCCATCTGTGACTGTTCGGTACAGTGCCTCCATGAACTGAATTGGCCACCTCTCTAAATACTCCCTCATCCCCCTCCCTGCCTTACCTGCAGTTTCCAGAAACCACTGAGGTTCTTTATCTCTGCTACTTCCCACTTCTGCAGAGAACATTTTTCCCCATCTTGCACACTTCTAATAAAATACCTCCAAGACTCAGAAAATGCATTCCTCTTTGAGGCCTTTCGGATCCCACTCTGGCCCATCACACCATCGGGGGCCTCAGTTTTCAAACCTGTTTTCTCGGAGATCTAACTCCCTAAAGGGAAAAAAAGACCCTCACTCAACTTGCAATCTCGGTTGGTAATACGTTATCCGGCCAAGACGAGAATTTTTGAGAATGTCAATTACAATTTGGTTTGAGAATTACAGGTGAGCGCTAAAGACACCGCTTTAAATGGCAAGGGCTGAGGCAAGGCAGGATCACGACTTTACCTGTACGGGTCAGCTCCTGTTTCTGAGAGATGCCAACCTCTGCAACCCTTAGTTCTGCGGGCCCAGAAGAAAACAGCTCTATTTCCCTCCAATCCCCGAGTCTTGGGCTGTGTGAGGCCAAGTGGGAACGCAATCCGGGTTACTGGGGTGTACAGACAGGGCAACTGCGTCAGGACGGACCGCGAAAACGGGAAAGGCACATCCGCCAGTCCCACAGAGACTGGGCACAGAAGGGGAGAGGGAGAAAG
>NW_022900922.1:619851-668265 GCF_012274545.1 Fukomys damarensis | reverse complement strand
TTCCGCCCCGGTCGCCCTACCGCTCTGCCTCGCTGTATTACTGTTGAAGTACTGCCTCCTGCCGGCGGGAGGACTGCACTGCATGCTCCCTTTGATCGAGAGGTGTCGCGGTGGCTCCAGTTTCGAAATTTTGTAAAGTCTGTGTGGCAGTGACCCCAGGTGGTGAAGAGAAGAAACTGTCCGAGCCCGCACTTTTCTGGCAGAAAAGTAGACCCTGGTTCTCATTCGTTCAAAATCCATTCGTTTATATTCCAAAAGGTGAGCATAGATCTTCGTAGGCGACATTCTGCGAAAGAATGCCATGGCATTCAAGTGAGTGTAACACAAAGGAAACTAGGGTTACAGAAGAGAATGCGAGTAGTATAAAACCTCACAGTTAAAATGGTGTAAATCACAGAAGCTAGGAGGGCAACAGAAAATGAAATTTCTCAGGAAGATGATTTTTGCACGTTCGAGTCTAAAAAGGTATTTCAAACTGATAAATAAAATTGTGCTGAAGGGAAAGTGGGGAAAGAATGAAATATAATAGGGTGGCAATACACGATCTAAAGAAACAGAAGATTAAGGACATCGTGTGACGGAATAATTATAATAGCAACCCAAAACAAAAATGCAAACCTTTCCAGTGACCAACAAACCTACACACACAACTACCACAAAACAAGCAGAGTGAAGTATCTGAAAAAGTTATAAAACAGAAAGCAAAACAAAACTGATGACAAAACTAAGACCAAAAATCTCACATGAATAAATATAAATGATCTAAGGTTACCTACTAAAACAATACAATCTCGGGTTGGAGCTCAAACCAAAACACATATATATAATATTATATATGAGAAATTGCTTGAGTAAAAGTTTCAAAGAATAAGACTGGAAAAGATGTACCAGTGTATGCCAAATAAATATAAAGAAATCAGGGGTTAGAAACACAAGTTTTGTTAAAAGCCACAATTCACAATGAAGAAAAAAATAGGAAAATCTATATGGTAAATAACATAATTATGCTACCCATAGCAGTCACTATACAACGGAATAAATAGAGATAACGGGTGCAAGCCTTGCCAGATTAAAGGCACAAAAAAGGAAATGGGGCTTTAGAAGATCTGAAAATATAATTAATGTAGATCTAATCTATCAAGCACTGTATCCTAAATGCAGATTAAATCATTTTAAATTTTAATGGAACATTTGCAAAACTTGGCCACAATTTAGGTCACAGAGATAAATCTTAATATATCCCAATATGCAGAATCTTCTCGATAATATTATCTGATCAAAATTCAGTTAAACTAGAAATTAATGACAAAAGAAGAAATAAAGCATTCCTATTTCTTTGAAAATTTTAAACGCTTAAATAAAATTGAATCAAGAAGGAAAACAAAGCCAAAGTAGCATTATACCTATAAAAGTTTGAAAATGACTCACTAGAACCCATAGGTCTTAGCTAAAACAGTATAAGAAGAAAATTTACGGATTAAAATTTTTGTATTACTTTAAAAGTTAGAATAAATGAAAAGAGCTACACTCCTGTACAAGTTAGAAGTAAAAATGAAAACTTAAGAAGCAGAAGGAAGTCATTGATAAAGAAAAAAAAGCAGACAATGGTGTGTAAACAGAATAAAAAAGAGGAGCAAAGATGGAAGGTGTTTGCCCTGGGTCTTCCCCCAACCCCTTGTCAAAGCACAGGTGGGTGCGCAGAGGCCCTGCTGCTGAGACCCAGAGCTGTTTGGACTTCCATCTGCTGTCTACCAGTTTTTCATAAGCAGCTTGGTATCTTCACTTCGCAGTTTGCTTACGTTTCCTCCCTTTATGGCTGGAGTTTTGTGTGTTTGTTTGCTAATTATTCAATCACACAGACAACTTTTTGGTTTACAGACTATAGATGCAATAATGTTCATTATTTGGTAACTTTTTAGTTTTATCTCAAGAGAAAATTTCACCTCCCTCTTCTCCTAGTACATGGTAGCTATCACTCTTGCCCCGTTTCCTACCAACAGTAATTACTGTTACCTTTAATTTTATAGACCCAGAATCTGAGGCTGACCTGAGGGTAACTCAGCCATGCAGTCACTATGCAGCATAAATAAAATGATAGTTTGGAAAGAAGGACAAAACAAGGGGCTTGTCTAGTTGAGGCTGGAAAGCAAACATAGTCCCTAAATAAAAAAGTTTGAATGTTTTTCCACAACAGTGCTCTGCAGGCAGGAGGAAGGAGGGCAGGAAGTAAATGGTGGGAGTAATGAAAAACTAGGAATTAGCAGCGCAGATGTTTCAAAGGAAAGAAGGTAAGGGAGTGTTGGGCTGGCCAGATAATGCCTGGATGATATGTCATGGCATGCAAAATGGACAGCAACTGGAGAGGGGCCGGAAGGGGAAAAAACAAAGAAGTGGTCACCTTGATAAGAAATCAAGTTCGTTGAGATGTCAATTTAATTAAAATTGTAATTTGACCAAAACCGGGTGTTTCTAAGGACTCTGTGAATACTTTTGATATACCTGGAGGTTGATCTTGTCAATCTCTAAGCAGTTTTGTCCACTTTTCAGGATTATTTTTCAAGTTTTAGAAATTACATTCTTTTCTACTCTTGTCTCATTATTCTTGTCTAGTTATTTCTGCTCTGTGATGTTTATTAGTAGCAAAAAATTTAGAATCAAAATAGTCAACATTAAAAATTATAAATCTATTTATGTTGAGAGATAAATAATTATTATTTTTTTTTGTACCTGGGATCAAACTCAGGACCCTGGTGCTTGTGAGGCAGACAGTAGAACCACTGAGCTAAATCCATGGCCAGAGAGATAAATAGTTTATATGAGATGCTTCATTTTCTGTTTTAAAAATACATAAGTGTATACTGAGAAAGTTTCTAAAAAGAATCTCCAAAATGTTTTTTTTTTTAATCTAAATAGATGAAATTATAGAGATTCTTTTTCTTTTCTTTTCTTCTGGTTCACAGGGATTGAACTCAGGGCTTTGCACTTGTGAGGCAGGTAGCAGCACCACTGAGCTATATCCCCAGCCCACCTGTGTGTATTTTTATTTCCTGCTAATATGCTTGCATTACTTTCATAATAAAAGTAATGAAATAAATTCTCAATTTATAAAATATGTAGAATTTTCTGAAGCAGCAATACAAATTCCCAATAATGAATGCCAGTATATTGTATACCTAAAATGAACCAATAAAATTAATGGAAAAATGTTTCACTTTATTTTCCACCCCTCGGTGTTTTTTCTTATTTGACAAAATGCTCATCATTGTTTAAATCGTATTGACTGGTTGGAAACGTCTTTTCAGCAAAAAATTTACTTTTTTGGCTTTCATGTGCTTATGGCTTTCATGTGGCTATTTTTAAAATACCAACTTTACATATGTATATACTTCAAATAGTAACTAAGTCGTCACTTTTCTTTGTTCCTGTCAGCTGCGGTTCCCACCCTTCCAGCAATAACATCAGGCACTCGATCTGGGCCTGATGTTTCCTTGGGGAACGCGTGTCTTTTCCACTGCGTCCTTTAGTGCGCTGCCGGTGTGCATGACAGAAGAGGCCCTGCACTTTGATCGGGAGTACAGCTCTGAGTGGCAGCCTTCATGTGGTCCCCAGCGTGTGATCAGGTCCTCAAAGCCAGATCACTGGCTTACGTGGCACGATCGGGAAATGAGTCTATCTGCGATCTGAGGGTTTTAAGGGATTAGTAACCCTTTCAAGTTACACATTCTCCCCCGTGGGGCAAAAGCGTTACAAGGAGCAGTGACACAGCTCAGCACAGAGGCGAAACATCCTGAAGATGGTAGTGGAGAATGATAGCCCACTGTGTGCTATGAATCTAAACATCAGTCATTTCATTTACTCCCAACTACTCAGTGAAATCGGTGTTATTGTGATGCTCATTTTTTAGAATAGAAAACCAAAGCTCAGAAAGGTTAGAGAATTCCCTGGAGTTACCCTATTAGTTAATTTCTGAACTGAGATTAGTGTGCTTATGAGTTTACTAAACTCCTCATGAGAAGGTGATTAAGCCACAGGAGGTATCTTTCTGGCACTGGGTGATGGTGCATGGTCTCCACAGTACCATTGGAGATTTCCCACTGTTCTCCTTTACCAGGCACTTTCTATGCCCTACACACTGGAATGAGTGATTTGCATATTTTGTCTAATTTCTTTCTCCTAAAGGCTGTATGTGCTAACTGTCACATCCCCATTTACAAAGAAAGAAATGGGAATGTAGTGAACATCTATATACATATTTTGACCAGGGTCATAAACCTAGTGCTCCTGAATGCCACTCACTTAAATCCTACTCTTTACCCCCAGACAATTGCATGGGTGTATTGGTCAGTTTTCCCTTAAGTAACAAACACTGGAGGTAATGAGCTTATAAAAAAGAAAAGATTTATTTTGGAGTCTCGAGGTTTCAGTCCCTGACTCCACTACTTTGGGGCTGTGGCCGGGCAGTACATTGAGGTGGTAGAACTTGGCAGAGGAGGCCTGGTACTTTGTTGCCAAATGAGGGGGGAAAAAAGAGAGAGAAAGAAAGAGAACAATTTTTTACAGTCCTGTTTGAAAAGATGGCCCAAGAACCTAAAAATCTCCCACTAGGCCTCACTTCTTAAGGTTTCCACAATGGTCTCCCACAGAGCCACGCTGAGGACAAACCTTTAATAACATGGATCTTCTGGGAGACTTAAGATCCAAGCTATAGCAATGGAGAATGACTAAACTCACTGTAACATGACATCGTCATATAACCAAATATATTTGTAAGTCCCTGCATTTTTATTTCTGACATTTCTCTATGACTTACAATTTGAGATGATTCCTTAGATTGATTCAATTCCAATTTAGAATTTTGGAGTCCAATTTCTTGTTTACTCATCCTAGGCCAGCATTACAGTCCAAGAAGTAAAACCTTGGCTTGGCTTTGATTTTTCACAGCAAGAGCTTTGCAAGTCCTCAAGTTTTGAGAGGGAAAACTAGGGTTGGCATTGCTATTTCTTTTCTCAGATGTCACTGGAAGACACAGAAACCATAAGAAACGGAAGTGCAACTTCAAGCTTTAACCAGAATACTTCTGGAGCTCTGAACTATGGGAAAGGGCTGCCATGTGCAAAGGAAAAAAAGAAAGAAAAAAAAAACCCGCAAGACAGGATGAGGCTTCCTGTCTTCAGACTCCAGAAAAACACACCTTTGCAGAATAAGAGACTTAAAACCATGAGCAAGGCTAGCATTCCCTTGTTTGAACCAGTAGAAATGGCATGTGCTCCTTAGCTGAAGCCAACACACAGGAGAAGTAGGAGAGATAGAGCAGGTGAGGAAGCACACTTTTGTAGCAAGAGTTAGGAGGTGGATAGGAGGACGTCTAGCCCCAAGCAGGAGCAGAGCCCACCAGCAAGCTGCTTGTGGAGGCAGCCTGTAACAAGCTATTTGAGACTTCAAGCTGAGCTCTCGCCTCTACGCGTGTGAGGATCCCTTATAAATAGCTCAGAGGAAGAAAATGCCTGAGCGTGCTTTAGAGAAGCAAGTTCACTACACAGAAGAAGCTGCAAGTAGGCTGCAGGCATATTATAGCTCCACTCAGGAGTGAACCTGACCATCCTCTTCGTGTGGAGAGGAGATATGGCCCAAGATGAGAGGAGACCAGAGATGAAGTCTCATTACCCAACTAAGTAAGCCACCAACACCAGCAAAGATGGCTGTTGATCACGAGGGGAAGCTAGGAGGAAGATGATGAGGGTCATCTGTGGCTTTGAGAATGGATGCTGCAGGAGGAATCGGCTCCTCCTTGAAGTCTTCCTCTTCTCAGTTTCTCTCAGAACAGAGGTGCAACAAATTTAGTGGAAGGACCCATTGGGAGAAGTGAACCCCAAGTTGGCTTGTTTATAGAAGTGAGTCTGGCTGAAGCCTACATGCCAAGGTCAGAGTAACTCGCACCCCAATTCTTTTTTTTTTTTTCTCATTGAGTGTATTGGTACATTTTAGGTATACAGTACAGTTACATTCATCATTGGGATCTTGTACCTTTACTGACAGGTCTTGGTTCTCATGTTTTCCCCTTATCCCTACCCTCCCTTTACCCCCTCCTCACTTCCCTATTTACAAATACTTTATTTCCATATTTTCATTTTCTCATTTTTTTTTCTTTTCCCTTATTACCTTTCCCCTACCCTTCCTACTTCCCCTACACCTTTAGCCCTTTTCTTCCTATTTCACATTGTCAATTATATCATTAGAATCTTATGTACTATTATAGTTTTTCGCACCAGAGAAACTATTCAGTATTTACACATGTGTGACTTATTTATTTCACTTAGGAGTATATCCTCAATATGTATCCATTTTCTTATGAATGACACTAATTTCTCATTTGTTATGGCTGAGTAGTATTCCATTTTATAGAAAAACCACATCTTCTTTATCCAGTCTCCAACTGATGGGCAAATGGGCTGTTTCCAAGTTTTAGCTATTACAAACTGTGCCACTATAAACATAGGTGCGCATATATCACTGTGGTATGATTCTTTTAATTCTTTTGGAAAGA
This sequence comes from Fukomys damarensis, assembly GCF_012274545.1. NCBI lineage: Eukaryota > Metazoa > Chordata > Mammalia > Rodentia > Bathyergidae > Fukomys > Fukomys damarensis. The sequence continues at coordinate 661,721 of NW_022900922.1, read as the reverse complement.
TACCCAGCAGAGGGATGGCTGGGTCAAATGGAACCTCTAATTCCAGCTCTTTGAGGTCTCTCCATATTGATTTCCACAGTGGCTGCACCAGTCTGCACTCCCACAAACAGTGGAGAAGGCTTCCTTTCTCCCCACACCAACATTTGTTATTGTGTGATTTCTTGATAGCAGCCATTCTTTGTGGGGTCTTGGCATCTCAGTCTTGTTTTAATTTGCATCTCTTGAATGATCAGTGATGCTGAACATTTTTTCATATATTTATTTGCCATTTGTATCATTTCAGATGCCCATTTTTTGATCACTTTAAATTTGGGTGATCTGATTGTTTTTAGTTCTTTATGTACTCTAGATATTAGTTCTTTGTCTGGGGATTTTTTTTTTCTACATTGTGAGTCTTTGCCTACACACCAATTAGTTCTTTGTCTGAAAATTTTTTTTCTACATTGTGAGTCATTGCCTACACACCAATGTCTTCAAGAGTTCTACCTGGTCTATCTCCCAGCAAGTTTTTTTGTTTTTTGTTTTTTGTTTTTTGTTTTTTTGTACCCAGAATCAAACTTAGGACCTTGCACTTGCCAGGCAGGCATAGCACCACTTAGGTACATCCCCAGCCTTATCTCCCAGCAGATTTAGTGCTTCTGTTTTAATATTTAGACCTTTGATCCATTCTGATTTCAGTTTAGTTCATGATTAATTTAATCTGTGGCCCATTGGTTGTTCGGAAGGGTGTTATTTAATTTCTGTGTGTTTATGAAGTTCTTGTGGTTTCTTTTTCCATTGATTTCCAATTTCAGCACTGTGGTCTGATAAGGTGCATGGGATAATTTCAATTCCTTTGATTTTTCTTAAGGATGTTTTATGAGCTAGTATGTGGTCTATTTTGGATAACATCCCATGTGCAGCTGAGAATAATGTGCATTCTGATTTTGTGGGGTGGAACACTCTGTAGACATCTACTAAGTCCATTTGTTCAAAAGTTTGGTTCAGTTTGTTGATTTTTGGTCTACTTGATCCATCTATTGAGGTTCCCCATTGCAATTGTGTTAGTGATTATTTGATTTGTCATGTCCATTAATATTTGTTTTATATAGTTGAGTGTACTAGTATTTGGTGCATATATATTTATGATTGATATCCTTCCTTTTGGATTGTTCCCTTTACAAGGATGTAGTGTCCTTTGACTCTCTTAATCAATCTGGCTTGAAATCCACTTTGCAAATAACATAGCTACTCCTGCTTTTTTCCAAATTTGTGTTGCATGGAGTATTGTTTTCCATCCTTTGACCTTCAGTCTTTGAACTTCTTTTTTAATTAAATGTGTTTTTTTGTATGTAGCATATTGTTAGACCTTGCTTCTTAGTAAATTCTGCCAGTCTGTTTCTTTTGATTGGTGAATTGAGACCATTTGCATTGATGGTTATAACTGATATGTATTGGCTTATCTTTGTCTCTTATTTTCCTGTTTTTGCCTCTTTTTGTTCCTCTTCTGTTTAATTTCTTGCCTTGCCTGGTGGATTCATCCTGTTGTGGTTCATGTAATACTAGTACTTGAATGTCCTTCAGAACATTTTAGAGTGCTAATTTGGTTGTCAAGAACTTCTTCAGGTGTTCTTTTTTAATGGAACTATCTTATATCGCCATCAATTTTGACTTTTTTTTTTTTTTTTTTTGGGTACTGGGGATTGAACTCAGGTCCTTGTGCTGCAAGGCAGGCCACCGAACCGCTGAGCTAAATTCCCAGAAATTTTGACATTTTTGAGGGGTACAATAATCTGTGTTGGAGGTTGTTTTCTTTTAGGTGTTGAATGGAGAAATCTGCTGTGATTCTGATGGGCTTTTCTTTATAGGTGATTTGTTTCTTTTCTCTAATGGCTTTTAATATTCTGTGCTTGTGTTGAATTTCTGGAATCTTGACTATTATGTGTCTTGGTGTAGTTTTTTTTTTTTTTCAGTACTGGCAACCAGACTCAGGACCTTGTGGTTGCCAGGAAGGCATGTGGCACCACTGAGCTAAATCCCCAGCGCTTGATGTAGCTTTTTTTTTTTTTAATCATGGGCAATTGAAGTTCTATATGCCTCACTTCCTTGTATGTCAATTTTTTTCCCCCTGAATTGGAAGTTTTCTGTCATTACTTCTGTGAACAGGTTTTTTATATTGTTTGTGCTATCTCCTGCTTTTTCATTGATTCTGATCAATCTTATGTTATTCTTCTTTGCATAATCTAGCAGCTGCTGGATTGATTTCTTGTGGTCCCTTGCTATTATTAAGAAATCTTTCTTTTCAGATTGCTAACCACAATGCTGCCTTCTATAGCTGATATTCTGTCCTCACATTGGCTCATTCTACTGCATATAATTTCAAAGGAATTTTAATCTCCTGGATAACTGTTTGAATCTGTTTCATGGATTCCATTTTTTCCTATGCTGGGTATTCATGATTTCTGTCACTTGGAATTAATTTTATTGGTACATTTTGGGTATACAATATAATGATATTCATCATTGGGTATTTGCACCTTTGTATAATGTCTTGGTTCTTATTTTTTCCCCATTCCCCTGTCCTCCCTTCAACAATATCCCCCCACTTTTTTGTTGTTGTTGTTCCAGGGATAGAACTCAGGTCCATGAGTTTGGAGTCAGGCAGCGGCACCACTGAGCTGCATCCCTGGCCCCACCCCTCCCTATTTACAAAGACTTTGTCTCCATTGTTTTTATTTTTTCATATTAATTCTATTCCCTTCTTTCCTTGACCCTTCCCACTTTCCCTTCTCCTTTGTCCCTTTTCTCACTATTTCACATTATCAATTATGCATTTTGGTACTTATTGCACTTTCAGTTTTTCACAGCAGAGAAACTGTTTGGTATTTACACATGTGTGTGTCCTATTTATTTCACTTTGGAGTATGGCCTCAATGTGCATCAATTTAGCTATAAGTATCTCTAATTTCACTTTATGGCTGAGTAATAACCCATTTTATATATAAAGAAACACATTTTCTTTATCCAATCTCCAGTAAGTGGGCAATTGGACTGTTTCCAAGTTTTACCTATTACAAACTATGCTGCTATAAACATGGGTGCACATATATCACTGTGATATGATTCTTTTAATTCTTTTGGGAAGTTACACAGCAGGGGAATAGCTGGGTCAAATGGGATTTCCAATCTTAGCTCTTCGAGATATCTCCATACTGATTTCCACAGTGGTTACACCAGTCCACATTCCCACCAGCAGTGGAGCAGGCTTCCTCTCTACCCACATCCCCTAAAGCATTTGTTATTGGTTGATTTCTTGATAGCAGCCACTCTTTCTGGGGTGAGATGGAATCTCAGTGTTGTTTTCACTCACATCTCTCAAATGACCAGTGATATTGAACATTTTTTCATACATTTATTTGGTTTTTCTACTTCTTTGTCTGAGAAATGTCTGTTCATTTCAGATGCCCATTTTTGGATTGGGTCTTTAAATTTGGGAGGTCTGATTTTTGTAATTTCTTTATATATTCTAGATAGTAGATATTTGAGGAACTGCTGGTTGACACTTTTTTCCCCACATTATGGGTTGTCTCTTCACTCTGTTGGTTGTTTCTCTTGCTGTGCAGCTTTTTAATAAGAAGAGATCCCACTTGTTGATTGTTTGGGCTAGTTTACGTGCAACTGAGGTTTTGTTCATAAATTTTTTTACTATGCCAATGTCTTCAAGAATTCTAACTAATGTCTCTTCCAGCTGGTTTAGTATTTCGGCTTTATATTTAGATCTTTTTTGTTTGTTGTTTTGTTTTTTGTTTTTTGTTTTTTGAGACAGAGTCTCACTATGTAGCTGAGACTGAACTGGAACTCACTATGTAGCCCAGGCTGGTCTCAAACTCACAGCGATCCTTCTGCCTCAGCCTCCAGAATGCTGGGATTACAGGCATGCGCTACCACGTCCAACCAATATTTAGATCTTTAATCCATTTTGATTTTAGTTTAGTGCATGGTGAGAAATATAGGTCTAGTTTTAATCTTTGTCAAGTTGAAACCAGTTTTACCAACACTATTTATTAAAGAGGCTATCTTTCCTCCAGTGAGGGTGTTTGGCTCCTTTGTCAAACATGAGGTGGCTGAATGTATCTGGAGTTATTTCTACAACTTCTAATCTGTTCCACTGGTCCTGAGGTCTATTTCTTTGCCAATGCCATGCTGTGTTTATCACAGTAGCTTTTTATTATAGTTTCAAGTTGGGGACTGTGATACCCGCTACCTTGTCTTTATTGCCTAGAACTGCTTTTCCTATGCTAGGTCTCTACTTGTTCCAGATGAATTTTTGGGTTGTGTTCTCAAGGTCTGCGAAGCATGCTACTGGAATTTCAATTGAGATTGCAACTAATCTGTAAAGCAGTTTTGGAAGTATGGCCATTTTCACTATGTTGGTTCTTCCTATCCAGGAGCAATGGATGTCTTTCCATTTTCTGATATCATTTTTAGTTCTTTTTTCAGAGTGCTATGATTTTCAGAGTGGAAGTCTTTCATTTCTTTTGTTAGAATGATTCCCAGGTATTTCAATTTTTTGGATGCTATCATGAAAGGAATTGTTTGACACATTTCTCTCTCAGTGAATCTATTGTTCATGTACAGGAAAGCTATTGATTTCTTTGTGTTGACCTTGTATCCAGCTACTTTACTGAATTTGGTTATTAAGGGAGAGGAAATAAATGGCACATTCCTTCACTTTCCATCAGATGGAATAAAGTCTATTAAAAGACCCCACCTCACTGGTCCCCACATATTCTCCCAGTTCCTCTTATATCACCTACTCTTTGTAGAGCCCAGCTTCTGCAATGAAGTAGTCATCTAACGCCTGTACGTTGCCTCTGCCTAGGTGCTAATTACCACAGCCAAAACAGAACTCTGGATTTCATCTTTTCCTCTTAACCCTAAACCAGCTCCTACTCAACTCTAGCTCTCTAACTGGCAACATCTTTCACTGAAAACCCAAGCCAAAAATTTGAGTTATACTTGATTTTTCTATTTTCTGTATCCTCCCATCCTACCCATGAAGCAACTCCTCTTAACTCTGGTTTTAAAACAGAGCCCTATAAAATGACAGCATCACTTGCCTTGCTTGTTCCCTCTCTATCTCAGAAGAGCATCCAGTCTGCCTATTCAACAGCCTATACTTCATATGCAACCAGGAGGCATTCTGATGCCTCAACTGATCTGAAATTTTCTGTTACATAGCGTTTCTCAGCCCTTCCTTGACCATCTATATGGAATCCCAGATGTTTGAAAGGATCCTCCCATGGTCAAAGATCAACAAGATGGCAGCCTCCTCCTGGTCCCCTTCTTGATGGAAGCAGGAGTACTCACTGATAATGACAGGTATAGCAGGTATCTCTACCTCTATACATTTCTATCAGGCATTTTCAATAGAGATCTCAGAAGACATGAACAAAATAAGCCATAAGTAAACATAGCCCAGGACCAGACTAATTCCCTAGCAGCTGTCCTGCTCCAAAATAGAGATGCGCTCTACATGCTAACAGCAGCCCAAGGGGGGATGTGCCAGGCTCAAGGTAAAGAGTGCTATTTTGTTAACTAATCAGGCATAGTCAAGGCAAAGGTTAACGAATTACAACAATGCATCAAAAGCCTAAAGAAACAATGGGGTATGTGGGGAATGACCCAAGACTACTCCTGGATCCCACAGATTATGCCATGGTTACTTCCCTTATTGGGCCCGCTGACTTGGGTGTGTCTTCTGGCCGTGATAGGCCTGTGTCTGTTTCACTATTTTTAAAATTTCTTGCAGGAATGCATGAGCATTTACTAACCAATTAGTCACAGAACTCATCATGGAAGGGTATGGGCCACTGTGGTAGAGGGAAGAAGCCCCCACCTACTGCTGCCCCCACCAGATCCAGGTTTAGCACCAACCTTTGTTCTTTTGTCAGTTTAAAGCAGCTCCAGAAGAAGAGACATTTGCCCAATAACCATAAAACAAATGGCTGGAATGTTAGATTTCCCTCACCTTAAGATGGCTGCTATATAAAAAAAAAGAACAGCCTTCCCATAATGCCCTGCTTCTTACCTAAAAATATGGCTTCTCCCACTAAAGGACAGCCTTCTTCCCATCATTCCTCCTCCCACCAAGAGATAAGCCCCTCCTAATGATGTCACAAGCTCCCCCAATCCTTAGCCACTACATCACTCAATCCCACCCCAGCTCCTATAAGCCTTACCCCACTTTATAAGATGCACTTCCTGTCTCAGCCATATTGCTCTCTCTCCTTTGTTCAGAGATGGCCCCCCAGATTGTCCCTACAATAAAGGCTTGTAGTGATTAGAAAAAAAAAAAGCAAAACAAAACACACAGAACCCTAAAGAGACCAGTGTTCACCATCTCTTCTGTGGCCTCAGACCACATCATTGTCCTGCAACCACCTGAACATGGTAGTTCTCTGTCTTCAGCTTTGTACCAACTCAGAATGAAATTCCAATGCCTGAGCTAACCTATACAGCTTTACACAGTCTGGTCCCTGACTGCTTTCCCAGCCCCTACTTCATTCAGGACCCCACTCAAACATCATCCCCTTATAAGGGCTTTTTCCCACTAAAAAGGGTATCACTTTTACTCTATCTCTGGCATGCTTTAATTACCTACATTGTTTTTCTTTGTAAGATGTATTACCATGGAACATTAAATACAAATCCATGTGTTTATTTGCTTGTTGTCTGGCTATCTCACTCTGACCAAAGTGCCATAATGATAGCAGGGATATTGTCTGTTTAGTTCTCACTGTAATGCCATTGCTTATTATGTGCCTGGCACAGAATAGGTATTTGATAAATTATAGTGCTCATGGGCCCCCACAATGAGCTTAGCAGAAAATAAGTAATTTTCTTCTTTGTATAAAAACAACAGAAAATAAATATTTCCCTTCTTTGTATAAAAAGAAGCAGAACTTTAACCAATGTAGGGAAATGTGGATCCATCATTAGGACAGGGGTTGTATTTTTCAGAAAAAGATGAGACTGAAACCTGTCCTGTCTTCACCATAAACGGAATTAACTGAGTCTCAATCTCTTTATCTATCAAACAAGAAACAGAATATTTCACTGTGGGTTTGGGAGGGGGGAAAATGAGGTTACTTGACCCAGAAGTTTCCAGTTTCTCAGAAAATATGAATTTCATCAATTCGAAGTATTGTTACTACACCATCTGGCCATGACTGATGAAACAGATATTTCGATTCCATGAATTGAACCTCTCACTAATGTCACTTCTGCACTCTGTAGACCTTCTGACAGGTAGTTGGCTCCTTTTTTTCTACTTCAGCGCTCTGAGTTTCATACCCCACCCTCAAAAACAAAGTCTGTCTGTTATTAAGTAGGCCTCTGGCCTCATTACCCAGAAAGTCTCTATTTTGCCTACAGTTTCCTTGTTTGTTTTCTCAAACTCTAACATTAGAAGTAGAAAAAACAATGTGAAAACTGAATTTTTATGGAGAGAGCAAAGTTGCTCAGAGCCTAAAATAAATGAGATGCCCCTGGTTCCCTGTGCTCAGATGACAAGGCTCCATTCCTGAGGTGCATGTGCTGTTAAGGGAAGGCACAACCAGAGATAAGAGAGCACACTGTGATCCTAAGGGAAGGAAATTTGCATCAACAAGCTGATGGCATCCTATTCCTTGGATTCATGATCAAACAAACTTGCCATTCTACCCACAGACTGGAAGTTTTCCATGAAACATTTTATAAATTATGGCATAATTGTGCACTCCACACTCACATTTACCAATATCAAGTGATTTTTTTTCTCAAATTCCATTCCATGTAGTACAAACTCAATGAAAAAAATAGTTAAGGCCTATGCCAGTTTAATCAGGTTTTCCCAAACCAGAGTTCCAAAAGGCTTCTCCATACAACCATCCACTTGACAGATACTTCTGCATATCTAACATGTGCTATGTCCTGTTCTCAGCATTGAGAACAGAGAGATGTATTCTTTTTCCTTTATTTTTTTCCTGTTGTTTATTGGTACATTTAAAGCAAACAATACAGTTACATTTATTACTGGGATCTTGTACCTTTACATGACAGGTCTTGGTTCTTGTTTTTTCCCCATTCCCCTGCCCTCCCTTCACCCACTTCACCCTTCCTTATTTATAAAGACTTTGTTTCCATTTTTTTCCTTTTTTCCCATTTTTTCTTTTCCCTTGTTTACTTTTCTCTCCCTTCCCCCTTCCCTTTTAGCTCTTTTCTTCCTATTTCACACTATCAATTGTACCATTTGAACCTTATTAACACTTTTAGTTTTCACACCAGAGAAACTATTCAGTATTTACTCAAGTGTGTCCTATTTACTTCGCTTAGGAGTATGGCCTAGGGCTGGGGTTTACCTCAGTGGTTCCTGTGGCTGCTTTGCAAGCGCAAGTACCCGAGTTCAATTTCCCAGTACCAAAAAAAGACTATGGCCTCAATGTGCATCCATTTATTACAAATGTCTCTAGTTTCTAATTCTTTATGGCTTCTCCATTTTATAGAAAAACCACATCTTCTTTATCCAGTCTCCAGTTGATAGGCAATTGGGCTGTTTCCAAGATTTAGCTATTACAAACTGTGCTGCTATAAACATGGGTGTGCATATATCACTGTGGTATGATTCTTTTAATTCTTTTGGAAAGATACCCAGCAGAGGGATGGCTGGGTCAAATGGGACCTCTAATCTCCATATTGATTTCCACAGTGGTTGCACCAGTCTGTGCTCCCACCAACAATGGAGAAGGACTCTTTTCACCCCAGAGCCCAGCCACTGGTCATTTGTTAATTTCTTGATAGCAGTCACTCTTTCTAGGGTGAGGTGGAATCTTAGTGCTTCTTTCATCTGCATCTCTTGAATGACCAGTGATGTTGAACATTTTTTCATATATTTATTTGCTGCTTTTACTTGTTTGTCTGAGAAATGTCTATTCATGTCAGATGCCCATTTTTGGATTGGGTCTTTGTATTTGGGGAGTCTGATTTTTTGTAGCTCTGCATATATTCTAGATGGTAGTCCTTTGTCTGAGGAGTAGCTGGTAAGAACTTTTTACCCACGTTATAGGTTGTCTCTTAGCTCTGTTAGTGGTTTCTCTTACACTGCAAAAACTTTTTAATACAATGAGATCTCAGTTGTTGATTCTCTGTGCTAGTTCCCATGCTACTGAGGATTTGTTCATAAAGTCTTTTCCTGTGCCAATGTCTTTGAGAGTTCTACCTAATTTATTTTCCAGTAAGTTTAGTGTTTCTGTTTTGGTATTTAGATCTTTAATCTTTAATGGATTTTAGTTTAGTGCATGGTGAAAGATAAGGGTCTGGTTTTAATCTCTGGTAAGTTGAAATCCAGTTTTTCCAACACAGTTTATTAAAGTGGCTAACTCTCCTCCAGTGAGGATGGTTGGCTCTTTTTTCAAAGATGAGGTAGCTGAATATGTCTGGAGTTGTTTCTGCATCTTCTAATGTATTCCACTGATCCTCGGGTCAGTACCATGCTGTTTTTATCACAGTGCTTTTGTAGTATAGTTTCAAGTTGGGGGTTGTGATACCCCTTGTCATGTTTCTGTTGCCTAGAATTGCTTTTTGAGCTTTCTCTGTTTTCCTAGTATGGGCATTCACTGCTATGAATTTCCCTTATAGAACTGCTTTCATTGTGCCCCACAGATTCCTGTATGTTGCATTGGCATTATCATTTAATTGTAGAAACTGTGTAATTTCTTCTTCAATTTCCTCTGTGACTCAATGGTTGCTCAGCAGAATGTTATTTAATTTTCATGTGTTTGTGAAGTTCTTGTGGTTTCTTATGCTATTAAACTCATTTAATTGCACTATGGTCTAATAATATACAGGGGATAACTTCAATTTTTTTGCATTTACTTAAGCATGTTCTATGAGGTAGCATGTGCTCTATTTTGGAGAATGATCCATGTACAGCTGAAAACAATGTATATTCTGATTTTGTGAGGTGGAACACTCTGTAGACATCTACTAAGTCAATTTGTTCAAGCACTTGGTTCAGTTCTGTTATATTGTTGTCGATTTTTCATCTGGGTGATCTATTTGTGTCAGTGCAGTATTGAGGTCCCCCACTACAATTGTATTAGTGCCCATTTCATTTTTCATATCCATTGTTTTGCATAGTTGGGGTCAGTAGTATTCGGTGCATATATATATTTATGATTGTCATTTCTTTCTCTCTCTCTCTCTCTTTTTTTTTTTTTTTTTGTTTTTTGAGACAGGGTCTCACTATGTAGTTGAGACTGACCTGGAACTTACTATTTAGCCCAGGGTGGTCTCGAACTCACAGTGATCCTCCTGCCTCAGCCTCCCAAGTGCTGGGATTATAGGCGTGCACCACCATGTCCGGCCTCATTTCTTCCTCTTGTATTGTTCTCTTTACAGGGATGCGGTGGCCTTTGTCTCTCTTAATCAGTTTTTATTCGAAATCTACTCTGTCTAGTAGCTGGATACAAGCTCAACACTCAAAAATCAATAGCCTTCTTGTACACAAATAACAGGCTTTCTGAGAGAGAAATTAGGAAAATAATTCCTTTCACAATAACATCCAAAAAAAATGAAATATCTAGGAACCAATCTAACAAAGGAGATAAAAGACCTCTACACTGAAAACTGCAGCACTCTGAAAAAAGAGATCAAAGAGGATATAATAAAAGGGAAAGATCTCCCCTGCTCCTGGGTAGGAAGAATCAATATAGTGAAAATGGCCATACTACCAAAACTGCTTTACAGATTCAATGTAATTCTGATTGAAATTCCAGTATATTTCACAGAACTAGAAAAAATAATCCAAAAATTCATTTGGAACCAGAAGAGACCTAGAATAGCAAAAGCCATTCTAGGCAACAGAGACAAGGCAGGTAGTATCACTGTCCCCAACTTGAAACTATACTACAAAGCCACTGTGATAAGAACAGGATGGTACTGGCAAAGAAGTAGACCTGAGGACCAGTGGAATAGATTGGAAGATATAGATACAACTCTAGATGTACTTGGGTACCCCATGTTTTGACAAAGGAGCCAACCATCATCCCTGCAGGAAAGATATATTTTTTAATAAATTGTGTTGAAGAAACTGGATTTCAATTTGCCAGAGATTAAAACTAGACCCTTATCTTTCACTATGCACTAAACTAAAATCCAAGTGGATTAAAGATCTAAATATTAAAACAGAAACACTAAACTTGCTGAAAGATAAGTACGGCAGAACTCTTGAAGACATTGGCATAGGAAAAGACTTTATGAACAAATCCTCAGTAGCACAGGAACTAGCACAAAGAATAAACAACTGGGATCTCACCTTATTAAAAAGCTTCTGCACTGCAGAAGAAACCATAAACAGAACTAACAGACAACCTACAATGTGGGAAAAAAATTCTTACCAGCTACTCCTCAGACAAAGGATTATTATTTAGAATATATAAAGAACTCAAAAACATTAGGCCCCTCAAATGTGCCTAATTCTAAAATGGGCATCTGGGGCCAGGAGTTTAGCTCAGTGGTGCCACTGCCTGCCTCACAAGCACAAGGACCAGAGTTCAATCCCTGGTACCAATAAATAAATAGATAGATTGATAGATAAATAAAATGGGCATCTGAAATAAACAGATGTTTCTCTGACAAACAAGTAAAAGCAGCAAATAAATATATGAAAAAATGTTCAACATTACTTGTCATTCAAGAGATGCAGGTGAGATTCCACCTCACCCCAGAAAGAATGGCTGCTATCAAGAAATCAACCAATAACAAATATTGGAGGGGCTGTTGGGTGAAAGGAACCCTTCTCCATTGTTGGTGGGAGTGCAGACTTCTGCAACCACTGTGGAAACCAATATGGAGATACCTCAAAGAACTAGGACTAGAGGTCCCATTTGACCCAGCCATCCCTCTGCTGGGTATCTTTCCAAAGGAATTGAAAGAATCAAACCACACCCATGTATGTGCACCCATATTTATAGCAGCACAATTTGTAATAGGTAAAACTTGGAAACAGCCCTATTGCCCATCAACTGGAGGCTGGATAAAGAAGATGTGTTTTTTGTATAAAATGGAGTATTACTCAGCCATAAAGAATGAGAAACTAGAGTCATTCATAGGAAAATGAGTGCACTTTGAGGCCATACACTTAAGTGAAATAAATAAGACACACATGTATATATATCAAATAGTCTCTCTGGTGTGAAAAACTAAAAGTGTAAAGAAAATCCAAATTGTATAACTGACAATGTGAAATATGAAGGAAAGGCCAAAGGTGTAGGGGAAGTGGGAAGGGTAGGGGAAAGGAAATAAGGGAAAATAAAAAATATGAGAAAATAAAAAAATGGAAACAAAGTCTTTGTAAATGGGGGGGGGGAGGAGGTGAAGGGAGGGCAGGGGTAAGGGGAAAAATGAGAACCAAGATACATCATGTAAAGGTACAAGATCCCAATGATGAATGTAACTGTACTGTATACTTAAAAAAGTACCACTAAACTCAATGAGGAGGGAAAAAAAAAGGAAATATACTCTGTCTGCAAATAAGATAGCTATCTCCACTTTTTTCCTGGCTCTTGTTGCATGGAGAACTGTTTCCCATCCTTTTACTCTCAGTCTATGAATTTCTCTGTGGATTAAGTGGGTTTCTTGTATATAGCATATTGTTGGATTTTGCTTCTTAATCCATTCTGCCAGCCTATTTCTTTTGATTGGTGAATTGAGGCCATTAAGATTGATGGTTATAACTCTTATGTATTGACTTTTCATTGTCATGTTATTTTCCTGTTATTGGTTCTTTTATTTTTTATTTTTCCCTCTCTCCCTTTAATTTCTTGCCTTTGTTCTGTCATTCCTTATGATGTTGTGACCTTCATTTTCTTTTTCCAGGATATTGTTTAGAAGTGTTTGGAGTGCCGTTTGATGTTCATGAAATTTCTCAGGTGTTCTTTGTCATAGAAGTATCTTATATCCCATTAATTTTGAAAGATAGTTTTGCAGGACACATCAGTCTAGGTTGGAGGTTGTTTTCTTTTAGTATTTGAAATGCCTCACTCCAGGCTCTTCTTATCTTGAGGATTTGTGTAGAGAGGCCTGCTGTGATTTTGATGAGCTTTCCTTTGCATGTGATTTGTTTCTTTTCTCTAATTGCTTGTAGTATTTTGTTCTTCTGTTGGGCTCCCAGGATCTTGATTATTATATGTTTAGGTGTAGATTTTTTTTGATCGTGGTTATTTGGAGTCCTATACATCTCACTTATCTGTATGTCAAATTCTTCTCCTCTGTTTGGGAAGTTTTCCAACATTAATTGTGTGTACAGTTTATTTTTATGTCATTTGTACTTTCTCCTGCTACTTCATGGATTCTTTGCATCACCTAAGGGTTGTTGGATCGATTTCTCATGATTTCTTATTGTTTTTAAGAGATCTCTCTTTTCATGGTCACTGACCACAATCCATCTTCTATGTCTGAAATTCTATCTTCACATCCATTGAGTCTGCTGTGAATGTTTCTTATAGAGTTTTTAATCTCTTGAGTATTTGAATATGTTTCATGGATTCAATTTATTTCCTATGTTGGGTATTTATGGATTCCATTTCTTTCATAAGCTGGGCATTCATAGTTTCCATAATAGTCCGGAGCTCATCTATTTTTTTTATCTGTTTCTGTTCTAGAGTCTCTAATAATGTCTTTCATTCTTCTCACAATCTCTGTGGTTATCTGGGAAATTATTTCTGTTTTGAATTTTTCTAGAGCCTCATTTGTGTGTTTTGTTACTTCCTGTGCTATCAGTTCAGGGTGCCCAGATGGTTGATTGTCAGACTTTTCCCCAGAGTTTACCTTTGGTGAGGTGGAAGTCTGTGTTTGTGCCTTGTTTAAATGTCTTCTCATTTCTATTTTTGTTGTTGGTACTGTCCTTGGTTAATTCCTGGGTTAATACTTTGATCTTCCAGATATAGCTGGTTTTTAGGTTTTTTTGTGGGAGGGGTTTATTGTTGTTGGTGTTGGTGGTGGCAGTGTTTTTCTGTTTGTTTGTTTTTTTGTTTTTTGAGACAGGGCCTCATCATGTAGTTGAGACTGACCTGGAACTCACTATGTAGCCCAGGCTGGTCTTGGATTCATAGAGATCCTCCTGCCTCCGTTTCCCAAGTTGCAGGGATTACAGATGTGCACCACCACACCTGGCTTGTTTGGAGTCTCTAATGACTCTGAGGCAATCTTATTTTCATTATACCAGGGAGGACAACTGATTAGATCAGTCAGAGCACCTTAGCCCAAGTGATACAATCAGCAACACAAGAGCATCAAGCACAGTTTAGAAAATGACAATTTGTGGTAGTTATTAATCTATCACCTTCAATTTCATGAATTAAATAAAAATTGAGGACCAGCCCAAAATATGTTTAAAGTGAACAAACTTTTCAATACAGCAACTTTACCCTTCAGGATGGGGACTTAGAAGGAGTGGGGGAGGGAGGGATAGATAGGATAGAGAAAGGTTAGAAGTGAGGTCAGAGGACACAGGACGATCACACAAATTCTAAGGAGCTGTTGAAGAGAAGAGGAGAAGACAGAATAAAACATACACAAGAAAAAAACAAACAGCAGCAGTGAGGCTAGATACTGTAATCACTTTCTGTGAAAATTAATGACAATTGAGAGTAGGAAAAAAAGAAGAAAAATAAATTTGAATTAGGATAGGAACAGGAACAAAGAGGGAGAGAAATGGAGATCAAGGTGGGAGAGAGAGAGGGAGAGAAAGAAAAGAAGATAAGAAAAAAAGATAAAATGGTAAAAAATTGAGGAAAGAAAAAGACAGATACAAATTTTTAAGTGTTCAAAGATAAGAGAAAACAATTACTTTGAAAATAAAAAATACAAATAGAAATAGAGGGCCTCCTCCAGGGTGTGCCTCTGTTGACACAATAGACAGCACGGGCAGGAGTGTACACGTCTAAGCTAATTAGTCTCAGCAAGCCAGCAGCTGTCCCCTGAGGTTCAGGCTGATTTCTGGCTGCAAGACCCAAGTTGAGATCTCTGACCTCCTGCTGGGTTAAATTCTGCAAGGTTCTACTGCAGGTTCCAGCTGTCCTTCCTCTGAAGTTAGATCAGGTTCTGGTATGAGGTGCTGGTCCCTCAGACTTACCAGCTATGGTGGTCTGGTGTGCCTTTATCACAGAGATTTCCTTCACTTTTCCAGTGGGCTTCAATTTTCATCTAGGAGCGTCAGAGAGGCCCTCTTTTTCTTTTTCATGCTGGGGTGCAGGACACAGACACCCCTGTGGCTGGGCTCTTCTGCTGAGCTGGGACAAAGGGCTTTTTTAAAAAGACACCTACAGTAGAGTTGAAACAATGAGATGCATCTTCAGAGATCTACAATGAAGCCATAGATTGGCCAGTGGTTTGAGATTGATAAAATAGTGGCAGGTTTAAGGGTTAGATAGAAGTGGGGATGCAGACATGGCATCACTCCTAATGAATTGTATGTGTGGGCGTTTCACAACCACAATGAGGTGTGGTGTCTTGATTCACAAAATGGAAATTGTGATATTATACCTGCATTATGAGATTCCCACCAGAAGTCAGTGAAATACACACCCAAAATGCACATGTCCTGCTATGTCATAAGTGCTTAATCAACTCTACTGATATTTCCAATATTACTGAAATCTGAGTAAGGTAACAGATCAGAGCAGAGAGAGCACTTCTGGAGAGAGGGATAAATTGAGACTTTTTCCAGGAGGTAGCTTTGAGATAGATCTTCAGAGTTAGTAATATTTAGGCTTACACAATCTACAACAAGAACCAAGAAAAGAGGAGGCCACATTAGAGGAGCAGTGAATGGTTGGTTTTGCTTGTTTTGTTTTGTTTTGTTTTGTTGGTACCGGGGATTGAACTCAGGTCCTTGCACTGGTTTTGCTTGTTTTGTAGCAAAGATGATATGAAGGAGAAGAGCAGAGAAATGATGTTGAACAAGTAGGGTAGGGTATATTATGAAGAATCTTGATTATCAAGAGGAGGCATTTGGGCTTATTTCAAAGACAGCATGGACGTTCCTAAGACTCCAACTCCAGGATAAGAAAAGGAAAAAACTTAGTGCTCTTCAGGAAGAAGTAATGGTAAAGAATGAAGGAGAGTGGAGCAAGTGCAGTAGCACAGACTTGTAATCCCAGCTACTTGAATGGCTAAGGAAGCAGGATCACAAGCTCAAGGCCAACCTGGCGAACTCAGAGAGGCCCAGAGGCCCTGGGTTCCATCCCTGTCATCACGGGGGTGGGGGGCAAGGAGAGGTGAGGTACATTTGAGTCAGTGAAGCTGACTGGAAAACCATGGCGACGTCTAGACACACAGTGACACAGACTGCTTTCATCTCCCTGTGACTACCTGCACCTACTGATACAGAACCCCAGAAGATTTGCTTGGGTAAGGACAAGTAATTGAGCAGTGCTGTCTTGAGAAATGAACTGTGTTATTGCCCATAAACCTCGAACTAGTACCTGACAGAAGAGGTGAGAGAACTTTGATGATCTCCACACAGCAAACACATGCTGCACTCAAATAAAAAAAAAAGACAAGAATCTTACAGGTTACTGTTAGCTGCAAAAAGATAGCAAAGTCAATTTCAATTTTTAGGACAATTTATGATTCATACAAACCAACTGCTGTCACCCCATTGTTGATGGGTAGAGCAGGTCAGCTAGTTCCTTGGGAACTCGACATTTGAGTAGAGGGTTATTTGATTCATCACGAATTCTGTTGTTTCACAGGACCCCTGTGCCCTGCCTAGAGAAATCTGATGGAAATGACAAGGTGAGAAATTGGATTTAGTGCCACCATAACAGGCTGCACCTGTAGATTTTACAGAATTAGCAGCAGCATTCTCTCAACACTGGCTTTGAAAGAAAGAAGTCTGTTTGCAAAGCGCCAACCAGGCAGAGCCTGAAGTGTTCTCACACACCTGCCGAACAAGCTTGGCAGTGCTGTCCAGCCATCCACCAGCCACTCATTTCACAGAGACTGAAGGGTATGTGCTCTAACCTCTCTTGCACTGCTGTCCTTTATCAGCTCCTCCTGGGATTATTAATTTGACAGATGCCCTTGCAGCTGATAGGGGGCTTTTCTGCTCCTGCCTCCGGTCCCCGCAGATAGATTACCAGCACTCTGAATACAGGAATCCCTTTTTATTTGTTTTTGCATCTCTTAGACCAGAGAACCTTGGCAGAGCACCTTTTTCCTGGGCCCTCAATCAGTATTTATTGAGTTGGATAATGCTAAAAGATGCGATTAAGAGCACATGAACTATATGAAAAGTAAAGAGTGGGACTTAGAATGGACGTTTTAGATCCATGTCTACAAGATAAAGGACAGAAAGACTTGGGGTGCCATAGACTGAGAAAATAACCTTTTATAGTACTAGACTAAGAAGGGCATCGAATATGTAAACAATAGGCTCTCTGCAACCACCCTGGTCATTACAGCGCCACTCTCCAAAAGAATAAAAGGGTTTTCTCCTCTTCCAAGTTTGGCTCTGAGACCACAGCTCAGCTCATGGCTCTTCTTAGAAAAAGGACAGTGAGATGACAAAGTGTGGCTTCTTTCGTGTGGTGCCAATGGGTAATGCTGAAGTGGGTGAAGGGAGCGCAGGGGTATTGGGGAAAAAATAAGAACCAGGATATATCATGTAAAGGTACAAGGTCCCAATGATAAATGTAATTGTATCATTTGCTTTAAATGTACTAGTAAATTTAATGGGGGGAAATAGGATTTCTGGAGAAACAAGCAGTTATTTCCTTTTTCAAGGGCGCATTTTTTTTACTCTTTGGGTAGGTGATGAATATCTTCAGAGTAGGGGCCATGTCTTGATTTCCTGGCTGTCTCAACCCAGCATGATGCTTTGTGTAATTTTAGGGGCTCAGCCAACATCTGTCGATGGATTACTCGGTAGAACTGAAATTCTTTCATTTGAAGAATCAAAGGTCAAAGAAATGCTCCAGTCTGAATTCTACCTTTTCCTTTCCTTAGATTCCCTGGTGAAGATGCTAGTAAAGAAGGAAATGGCCAAGAGGATCACAGCAGGAAGAAGAGAGAGAGAGAGAGAGAGAGAGAGAGAGAGAGAGAGAGAGAGAGAGACTGTGAGTCCAAGACTAAATGGACTTCCTTCTTATCCCTGGCTCACAGAAAAGGTTGTGCTTAGCATTTTCACACGTGCTTAAAGCTAATTGAACTCCAAAATGTGTGAACTGAAAATTGGAATTTTACCAAATATTTCCTACAGTGTGAGAGGGGACTAATGTTTCAAAACAAATTGAAAACTGTTGCCTTCAAGTGAATTTTTAAGTTTCTTTTAATCTTTACATTAAAGCGCCTCCTACCTTTCCACTCCATGTTGGTCCCTTCTATGTGACTCTTCCTCAACTCCACTTCTCATCATCCAACCACCGTCTTGGATGCTGCAATTTTTCTCATGCTTGGCACTTTTACTTCGCAAATTTATGGCCACCCTGTATCGCCCTGTGGAAAAAAAATCAATAGAAAGCTCGTCCCAGCATTTAATCTCTAGAATGAAAACATCCTCAGTAACCAGGAGTGAGCGAGCTGTGGCACGGTCACGGAGTGGAACCCACCATTCCTTTGTATTTACTTCTTTCGTATCTCTTTCTTCCTTATCCCATCCCTTCTCCTATATTTTACATTCAATCCTTCATGAACCATTTGTTTTCCATTCACTGGAATATCTGGGCCACTTGGAACTGGAGTCATTATTTTACTTATTTTTTGTTTGTTTATTTGTTTGTTTGAGACAGGATCTCACGATGTAGCTGAGACTGACCTGGAACTCACTATGTGGCCCAGGCTGGTCTCGAACTCACAGTGATCCTCCTGCCTAAGCCTCCCGAGTGCTGGGATTACAGGCGTGCACCACTACACCTGGCAGGACTGGAGTCATTATTGAAGTGACGATTGACAAGCCACATGGGTAAGTTAAGGGAGATAGAAGATAACTGATTTCACACCACCTCACTTTTCTCCTCTTTACTTCTTTATATCCTCCTGATGATAGAGAAAACCTCTGTAAACAATCTGAAACCTATAGAATGTTAAAAAATATAAAATAACCGCTGCCTTTTGCTTCTGTAATTTGTTTTGCTTTTCTTGTTTAACAAAAACACCTGAGTTTAAAGGTACATAGCCCCAATTTAAAATTAACAGGTGCCTGAGGTGCTAAGCTGCATCCCAAGATGAGACCAAATGTTCAAGCTAAGAGAACAGTCATGAGCTATAAAACGTTCTGTAAACTATAAGGCTATAAAAGTGATAAGTTGAAAGGGGTGTCACCTGTCCTGCTTTCCTAATTCTGACCCCCACTCTTGTGGGCTGAAGCAGCTAAAGATAAACATCCTGAAAGAAATCGCTCCATTTGGGTTAACTTTGCACTGTCTCGAGACCGTGATTTGTGATGGGAACTGTGGGCACTAGAAAGTCTCATCACCTAAAATGAGGTCATGATTATAGAACTCTTATAAAAGGCAGATTGTCACCCAGTCCAGGTTCGGTCCTTTGGCACAGCTCTTGGTGCAGACAGACCCTTTGCTGGCAAAGTAAACGTTTTTTATTTTACCCACTACTTCTGTCTCTCTGCATGTCATTTACCAGTTCCTTCTGTAACACTGCCAAATCTAGACTCTGGTAAACAGAAACTGTTTTTGTTACAAGCCAACTATCACCAGTGTGGTTGTGGGAGGAGCTGGGGAAACAAAGCTCTTATCTCCAGGAACCATGCACTGCAGTGGGCATAGGAAACAACTCAAGTAAGCAACTAACCCTATCCATAAATGGTACCACATTCCTTCCACTCAAATAATGTCAGCCTCGTGTGCCTGGACTTGACAAGTCGCTTGATTATCTCAACTCAGCGAATTCTGCCTTTACCCAAACTCACGGCTTGTGTTACCTGCCTGTTATTCCCGTATCCAGTTATTAAAAGCCGCATGTTCCTCACAAGACGTTCTGACAACACGCCTCTGTTTCATTCTGATTCATATCGCCTTGTTCAGGTCCTTATTGTTTCCCGCCTGGAAAGCATTTTAGCAGCCGCTGTTTCCCCTGCACGTTTACTCCACCCTGCGCTTCATTCCAGCCCAGGCTGATATTGACATCATCTGGATCATGCCTCTCCGCTGTTCAGACACCTTCAGTGGCTAAACTGTAACATCTTCTATCCTTCAAAGTCCTCCCTCCTGTAGGCCCGACTGACATTTCCCCTTCGTTTCCACGGCCCGTCTACCCAGCTCTACTTCTGGTTGGCCGGTGTGCATGCTTGGCTCCCTCAGCTATCTCCATGCCTCCAGGGCAGTACCTAGGTTGCCTTTCCAGTTCACATCAGTTCAGTACGTTTTTTTCTTCCTAAATTTCTGTTGGCCCCAGTATAAGTGTTTGCGGCATTGGACTATTACAAAGAAAATCGTCTCCAACCTGAGATAGGGTGGTCTGGGTCAGAAATCCGGTGTTCGATACGCTAAGCAGTTTCTTCTGGAAAGTCCCAAGCATTTCTGATAACAGAGTTCAGCAATTTCCTAAACGCTCTCTCGGCTTGCACAGTTGGCCATCCATCCCATGAGAAATGCAGTTACTGAAGTTTCCTTCTTAAACTAATCTGCTGATGTTATCTAGATACGTTTTCTTCCTAAAAAACATCTCTCTCAGGAAATAAATATTTGAACTGAAGTGATTGGAAACTCCCTCCTTCTAACAGATTTGAAACAAAACTTTGATAGGTGCTCATGAAGAATTTGTCTGAAATTGCTTAAAAATATTCCAGGAATATTTGGGTGAACACCAATAACGTGCTATTCACTGTTAGGTGACATGATTTCAGAAATGTATTGGACATCAGTCTGTCCTCTACAGATTCACATTTTATCACCACTAACCCCTCAGAGTTGAAGGGTCCACAGCCCTCCTGAAACTGCCTGTACACTTAGTGGGTACATGCTGATGTGCATTTTCTCCCAACGGAAAAAACTAAAGATTTCATCAGACTCTTGAAAGGTTCTTAATCCCCCCAAAAGGTTAACAGTCACTAGACTGGAGAAAGAAAGGTCATGTACATAATGCATTATAAGACAGTGTGGTGAGTGCTTTGTTAGAGTATAAAGAATTACTACTCCTAATGTTCCATAGCTAAGTGAGGCTGTATTAAGTGTCTTGTTATTTTAACTGAAAACTTATCAAAGGAAGCAGTTGTGATGTACAGTTGGCCCTACATATCTGTGAATTTTGCATTCATAAATTCAACCAATAGATTAAACCATGGATTAAATGTATGCAGAAATAAAATGGCATCTTACCAGGTATGATGGCACTCATCTGTAATCCCAGCACTCAGAAAGCTGAGGCAGGAAGATTGTGAGTTTGAGGCCTGCCTGAGATACAGAATGAGGCCCTGTCTCAAACAGAGAAACAAACAAATAAAAAGTGTCTAGACACAACTGTGTCTTGGCTGCCTTCATTGTCTAAAAATAATACAACTATTGACATGGTATTTCCACTATATAGATATATAAGTAATCTAGAGATGTTAAAGTACAGTGTTTGGGAGATGTGGAAGTGTTGTATGCAAACACTGCCATTTTATATTAAGGACTGAAGCATCTGCAGGTTTGAAGCTTCCAAATCCCCACAGATATGGAGAGATGAGCCCATGAATAGCCCCCATATGAGACGGTACACAGTTTGTGATCTACTCTCCCTCTCTCTCTCCCTCCCTCTCTCTCTCTCTCTCTCTCTCTCTCTGTCTCTGTCTCTATCTCTCTTGCTCTCTCATCTCTGCCTAATGTTGTGAAGCATCAGTTGGAAAACTCAAGGTTGGTAAACTACAAGTGAGTGTTCAATCACAATGCAAAATGTGAAAGTCAGCTGAATTTTTTTTTTTTTTACCTTGACTTACCTCAACCTCAAGAGTTGATCTTATTGTTTCAGAAAAACTGGGCTTTGGGATTATTTTTAACCTTTTAATTAATACAAATTGAATATTCTATAATTACACTAAACTGATTACTGTTTTGCACTTTCACTAGTGGACCTGGTTGTTGCTTTACCTCACTGAACTTCAGCAACATCTTGGTACAGATGTCAAGACGGGTTCACAATGTGCCAAACAGAGTTCCGTTGTTGACAGTGAAATGGCAGAGCTCCATATTTTGAAAAAGTAGGTGGAACATTTTTGGATAGAAGTTGAAAAATGTACTCATGAGGAGTTAGTCTAACTCTATTATATTATTATGATTGCTTTTAAGTGATCTGAGAATCATCAAACCATTCCTAAGCATGTGTCTTGGACACTCTTGAAGTTTGATTTGTCCCTTGAAGCCAACCTTATTAGTCAGGAAAGGCTAAGATGTGTAGAAAGGACCCAAGAATGATGTGGCTTCATTTACAAAAAATATGTGGCTTCTTCAGATAATTGACATCCAAGACACTCAGGCTGAACACGGTGCTGACATTTTCACCACTGTGCTTTTCAAATTAGTCTGCATATCTAGTCTAGTCAGTTAAAGAAGAAAAGCGAGAGTTTCCTGGTTAAATCCGGCAGAAGTGCTAAATATCACTTCTACTAATGTTAGCTGGCCATAAGTCCTCACATTACGTAGCTATGGGATACTAGGAAATGTACTCTTTTCATGTGCTCAAGGAGACACGAAGACAAGCCACTATGAATCTGTCCACCAGCCCACCTTGTACAGCACACTTTGTTTCCATCTTCAATAAAAATGTTTATCTTCACTATCTTTTCTGTGTATCCATCCTGTCCAATTCTTTGTGTGGGACACCAAGAACCTGAAAAGAATCCCTATAGGACCTACCATCCAATTACGTTTTTTGTTAAACCTAGCCAGGGTGTAAGACACCTTTGGGACATTTTTTCCCCTTTTTCTCCTCTTTCTTATTCTTATATTTTTGGTTGTTCACTGCAGGCATGAATCAGATAGGTAAGTGCTGCTAGGATGTCTGTCACTTGAAGACTCCCATCATAGGATAATCTGATTGGAGAATAGAGCTTTTTAGGTTCTGCTGGGTACAGGAAAGTGCTCATGTAACGTGCAGGTTTGTATTTTATGTGTGTGACCTAAATTTTAATATATTTCTTCTACTTCCATGCTTTTATTCTTCCCATACATTATTCAATGTTCTCATTCTTTTTGGAGAATAGCTTTCTGTAACTTGGCCCCTTGCTTAAGTAGTGCTTACCACAATCACGATCTATGATCTCACTTGGGCTTTTCCCCTGGATGGCCTTTTATCTCTCACCGTCCTTAGTGAGTCACTTACTTCAGGGCCCCATTTGCTACAACCTTGGGGAGCCATCTCAATTCGCCTTTTTGACGGGTTTCTCAGTTATCCTTGTGGACACCAGAAATCTCCCTCTTGTAGATAAGAGCTACGGTCTCTACTTTCAGGAAACATATGAACCTCCTCCTTTCCCTTCTAAATCTGGACAGATCCCTTTCCCATTCCTTCTAACAAACATTCAGCTACTTTTGGAACATGTGTCTGAGGGCCTGAGCAAAACTAACAGAACAGAAAATGAAGGTCAACCCAGCCCTACCTGTTGGAAGTATTTCAGCCAATAGATAACAGACCCAGCCTTCGTACTTGGAATTTTCCAAGGCTTTTTCTTAAATATGAAGAGATAAACTTTTATCTCTACTGCCTTAAAGAAATTACCAAAATCTTGTATTATCAGTATAAATGGAAGGGATACTTTTTTTCAAAGAGATGGGTCCAGTAAGGGCTCCAGCCTAGTCTTTAAGGAGTCATAGAGGGCTGAAGGTATGGATAGATCTAAAGGGGGTAAGAGAGGGGCACCAGTGCCACTCACTGTGCCAGAGATAGATCTGTGGTAGGAAATTTGAGCTTCAAATTTGGAGCTATAATACTGGAAATGGACTAAACTTGAGATGTAAAATGATGACCACTTTTTTTTTTGTTTTTGGTACTGGGATCAACCTTGGGAACTTGCACTTGCAAGGCAGGTAGTGGAATCCCTGGCCTTTTTTTTTTAACAGGGTCATGCTATGTAGTTCATGCTTTCCTTGAACTCACACTGTAGCTCAGGCTGGCCTCGAACTTGTGGCAATCTTCCTGCCTTAGTCTCCCAAGTGCTGGGATTACAGGCATGTGCCACCATGCCCAACTGATCACTCCTCAGCCCCAACCCAGTACTGGGAATTTAACTCAGGACCTTGCACTTGCCAGGCAGATGCAGCACCGCTGAGCTACATCCCTGGCCCTAGCTGACCACTCCTATCTTGGGAATAAAAAGATTCACCAGAGTCTTAGTTAATTTTCTCATTGCTGAAGCAAAATACCCCATGTCTAAAGTTAAGGGAGGAAAGGCTTGTTTGGCTCACAGTGTGTAGAGGTTTCAGTCCATAGTCAGCCGGATCCAAGGCAGGGTGACGCAGCAGAGGGGCGTCACAGAGGAGAAACAGTTCATGGTGGGCAGAATGCAGCAAAGCAAGCAAGGGACCTTAGTAGCTTTTTTCTATCCCTTTTATATTCTTCTGGGCCACTGGGATTAGGGCAGTGCCAAACCAATCAGTGGACTTATTTAGTACTTACAAACCCTTAATTCCAGCATCACACACTACATCCAGCCCTCTCTGAAAAGGCCCCATCTATGGCTGCATGAGGCTTTAGGGGGACATTGAGACATAAACCATAACACTTAGGAAACCTGTTAATCACGAGGAAAACCCGGCTGTCTTTCATGGCAGATTAGAAGAAGCTTTCCAGAATACAAATTTAGATCCCTCTTCCATGGAGAAATAGGCACCAATGAGACAGCATTTTATTAGTCATCAGCTCTATGTATTCAATTCAAATTACAAAAACACTTCGGGTGAGTCCTCAGACCCTACTGACCCAATTGCTCGACAGAACCTTTTCTGTGTTCAGCCACTGGGATCTTGAAGAGGGCAGAAAGAAGAGGAACCAAGAACAGAGGTAGGCCTAGGTTATGGCTGTTGCATTTGGCAGTGCCTTAAGTACACGCAAGTCACCCGAGGGAAAACCCGGGGCTAATAAAAAAAAAAAAAAGAGTTCCTGCTTTATTTTTTTATTATTATTATTAATTTGATGAGGCCTTACTATGTAGTTCAGGCTGGCCTCAAACTAATGGAGAGTCTCTTGCTTCCAGCTGCCAGGTGCTGGGGTTATAGGCACAAGTACTGTGCTAGACCACAGCCCACAGCCTGCTCTGTATCAGGTGGCTGATGTGACCGATCCTTGGTCCTGAAGGATTGGACTCCTGGACTGGGCCTACACTGGTCAAAATCCTCACTCTCTGCTCTGATGAGGAGGGCTGCAGGGGCCCAGGGAAAACAGCGATGCCTCTGTCCACAGATATCTCCGACTCTGAGAGAAGCCCTGAGTGACCTGGATATCATGGGTAAGCAAATTTAACTCCTTATAGATATAAAAGTGGCTTACTGTGTTTTAACTTTCTCCTCTGGAAAACCTTCCTCTAGATCTATCGTCACTATTAGGGCAGAGTGCTTTGACATGTCCGATCAAAGATCAAGTATTCAACCATGAGTTGTTGACTGTCCCACAGTGTCCTACTCCCTGACTAGGAAGGGATTTACTATTAAAATTGGAGGTGGTTCTCCAATTATGGAAAGGGCTCTAGAAAGAAAGTACCATCTCCACTCTGCATAGAGATCTCAGTTCTCCAGAGAGGTCAAAAGGGCAAAACTCTGGCCAAGTTGCTGAGAGACTTCTGGGTCTTGGCTCCAATTATTGCCAATAGCCCTCATGAGGATTCAAAACACCTCAAATATTGGGCTAAAAATGACTGCATTTAAAATGCTGTATGGAAGATCTTTTATATCTTCTGATATGGTAGTAGACCCAGAGGCCACAAGATTTCACAATATCTTATTAATTTAGACCAAGTACAACAATCTATCCAACTATACGGGAACCAAGTCCTGCCGGCTTCTGCACTATGGGGCCACCTGCCCTGGAGATCAAGTGTTTGTGAAAGCTCGGAAAGAAGGAGCTCCTGCAAATCAATCAAACGCAAATGGAAGGGTCCCTTTTCAGTGATCCTTGCCACAAACACTGCAAGAAACATGAGAAGATAAATAGCTGGATTCACCTTTCTAGGACAAAGCCCACCCCGCCTGACCTGCCTGAGGCAAAGGATCTCTGGAATATCTAAGGCTCCTCTTCAAAAAGCAAGACTCTGATACTTCCCTGGGTGCAGCTAAGTAGAATTATTGAGGTCCCTGATCCACCACAGCTTAAATGGGCACCTGCTTTAGAACACGGGCTTCTGTTTTTATTTTTATTTATTATTATTCTTTTTTGCGGTACAGGGAATCAAACTCAGAACCTTGAACTCGCAAGACTGGTAATGGTACCATTTAGCTAAATCTCCAGTGAAACTCCTATTTGTTAGTAGGACCCATAATGTAGGTAATCCTGCTAGGGATACGCCTTTCAGGTTTTTGGTCATCTCTCTAATATCCCTCTTTGCCATGCTTTTCCCTCCATAGGGAACACAAGAATAAAGCTCATTAGTAAACTTCTCCCAAATAATATCACAAAGAAATAATCTCTAGTTGCTGGATCCGTTATAATTCACTTTTTAAGGCAGACCAGGAAATAGTCTGATCTGTTCCTCAAGATGCTTTGGTCCTCTTTGATCTTATTTTCCAAAAATTACTGGGTTCCGCTTTCTCACGACTACTTTGTGGTCAGCCAGTTCCTTGTCATATTTGACCCCTGCCTCTTCAACCTAATAGCGAAGTTTGTCCACGCAGGATTTCAGATGATGGTCCAGACTACAAGCCATGACTCTCCTGACAAATACATCTTGCTTTCTCCCTTTGAAGTGGCAGCTCAGCAGTATCTGGGAAGCAGCTCTAATTGTTTCCTCACTGTCTTCTGACAGGTTCTTATCAGCCTGACTGGTAATCCCCAGTACCCCAAGGTCGAAGGAGAGCACATAATACCTAGTAGGAAGGACCTAGAGCTCCTTTCAGTGAGAATCAACTATAAGAAGAAAGAGACCTCTACTCCCTCATCATCCTATAAAGAATTATGAGGATCATGTCTTTCAGGGGAGAAGGAAATGAGGTAGGAGACTCTAGGCTTGGCTCCTGAGCACTGTACACAGAACCAATCAGAAAATGACATTTTCAATGCCTCGTTTGAATTTGGTGCTACCCTCAGGATCAACCAGAAAGTGCTATTTTCAATTCTTCATAACATCTAGTGGGAAGCCAAATGAGTTTTTTGATAGGGCAGTTTAAATCTGGGGCCAGGCCAAGTGAGGTTTTGCTAAGACAACTGTAATGCCTTTTTTGCATTAAGGAGAAACCATCTGGGAACTTCAAATAGAAAATAACCTTTTCCCTTATCCTTAGGGCCTCTATGAGTGTTCACCAGTCCACTCTCACCCTGTATAGCAAACTTCTTTTCTACCTGCAATAAATGCACACCCTCACTACCTGGAAGAAAAAGGAAAAGGAGACGAGGGAGAGGGAGGAGAAGAAGCAGATGAAAGAGAGGAAGGAGGAGGAGAGGGAAAGAAGAGGAAGGAAGAGGAGGAAGAGAGAAAGGAAGAGAACGAGGAGGAGCAGAAGGATGGGAGAATAGGCAGCTGGGCATGGTGGTACATGTCTATAATTCCAGCACTCAGTAGCTGCAGCAAGAAGATTGCCAGAAAATAGAGGCTACATAGTGAGTTCAAGGCCAGCCTGAACTACTTGAGATTCTATTAAAAAAAAAAAAGACAAATAAAACACAAAACGAAGTAGAAACACTTGAGTAGGTGGATTTATTGATAGTAAAGCACCAATGATATTTTTTTAAATTTAATGTTGATGGTTTGGTTACATTGTCTTGATGTTAGACAATATCCTTGTTTGTAGAAAGTTGAAGTATTTGAGAGTGATGGAATACCAACTACTTTCAGAGAATTTCGAAGGAAAAGTTGTTTGTGTTATTCTTCTAATTTCTCTGTAAATTTTTAAACTGTAGTAACCATGGATAGAAAATTACTCAACTTAATAACTGGGACAGACTTTAAAGATAATAGGAATTGCTGCCAAAAACAATTGCAAGTATTCCCAGCAACGAGGTTATCTGTCATATGTTTAAAGCACTCCATTCCCAAAAGGGTCCGGATCACTTTTCCCCCAAAAAAACTCGGTACTTAGCCTGACACTCAGTAGATTCTCACCATGCTGAGTCTCTTTTTAATAGTAGTCAGTTTCCTCTGAGATGAGGTAGAGCATCCTTTTGTTTTTTTCTAAGAGTAAGAAAACATTTATTGAAAGAAAGCTTCTAAGAGAGACAGAAGAGGAACCGGAAAGTGGGTTGCCCACTCACCCCATTTTTCAAATATGTTTTATACAGCAAAGCCATGTGGTGAAGCAGGTACAAAGTGGGTTAAAACTATAAGACCCAGTGGAAAATTACAAGGTGGGCAAGAGGTGGTCAAAACCATGACCAGCCAATAAGATTACAAGTACGGTCACCCAGGTAATATTGAGTAAGTGGGGGGGGGCAAGTAGGGGGAAAGTCACATAGCAAGCGTGCAAGGATTTTCAGTAAGGGTGGGGTCAGGGATATTTTCTGGAAAGGCTGGGCTAAGACCTTGGCCCCCCACCCACGTGATTGATACCTATTTAGAATATCAATCGCTGCTCTTTGTCCCCCAGGAAAGCACAAGGGTGTAGTGGTTTCTCTCCTTTTACAGTTCTGGCCTTCAGTGGATGAGTCTTGATTGTCCTCCATGTTGGCTCCTTGAGGGTGGCCCTGTCTAACCGCCTACGAGATACCCAATTAACTTACCTGTCTGCAGTATTCCCCCTCTGAGGAAGTAGCCCTAACTGCTGGGAGGGGGCAAGGCGCGACGAAGGCTCTGGCTACTTCCAGCTGAAGAGGGTGGCAGTTGGGAAGGGCACCCTTAAATCATGAATTCCTTTATTTCCCAGACGGTTTCTGTGTCGTTGTCTCTGCTTGCTTTCTCACATTTTAAAAATTGCATTTTTACTGTAATTATGTGGTTGATAATGGGAATGCATTTTCAGGTCACAAAACATAATCATTTCATGAAAACCAGAAGAGAGCTCTGATAAATAAATAAGAAAGATTGAATTTTACCAAAAAAAAAAAATCTGAAGTTCAGAACCAGACCCCCACTTCTAGTAGGATCATTCAAATGAAATAAAAACTTGGACACCAAATATTACATAAAATTATCATAGCTAAGTTAAAAAGAAATTAATATGCATTCAAAGAGGGACTGGGCCCTCGAGGAAGTCAGTGCAGAAGATGCATACACACCCACATTGTGGCTGGAGGTGAATCTGAAGAGGGCCAGACTTCAAGTAATAGCCAGGCCTGCGAGCCTTCCGAGAGACAAACAGCAATGGGAGATTATACTGTAAATTAGCAACATCAGACATATAGGTGCATAACCCTAACATCTGGGCCCCTAGTCCCCTTTCCAAGGATGCCTTTGTTCTCTCCTTGTGCCCCTGCTGTGTGGCTCATTTCTTTATTGGATCAACATTCGCTAAGTAACTATACTTATAATCCTATAGGCTGTAGTTTGCCCCTTGTTGCATCCACACTGTGATTTTGCTGCATAGATTTCCCTTGGCCTTGGTGGCCACCCCTTCAGAACTCCTCTGGAAATTCAGGAGCTATGCTCATTTCCAATAAAACGCTCCTAACATTTTTCTTTGGTTCTCGATTTAAGTCGTCAGTGTTGTGACACCCTCAACTCAGCACATCTGACACCTGACAGCTGGGGATTATTTTTTCCACAACAAAATGACTTGAATGAATCTGAGACACCATAATGAAGTGATTATGGCTAGTGCCAGTTATAAATCTTGGGAAATTACTCATGAATTCTGAGAAGCATGCTTCCCCCTCAATAGTTTGAGCACTGTATTGCAGGCCCAGCCCCAAAGCCTGCTAGATTTTTGAAATAGATCCAGGGTCAGACCACTAATGCGTCTATGGTCAAGCTGCCTTCTGTACTCTCTTGTGACTTTGCTCCTTTATCCACTGTGGCTACTGCTGACTCTTCGGGGGGCTGAAAAGCTGAGGGCGACTCAGTTTACAAAAGAATAGATGAGACCACTGCCAAGAAGTGCTTGCTCACCTCTCCTTCAGCAGCAGGGGAATCTCCCTTTCCTTTCTCAGGGGAAGCGTAAGAAATATTCAAAATGAAGCTGAGTCCTTCTTACCAACCTCAGCCCACACCTCCCAGCAAACGAACTTGAAAAATCCCTGGTGTGAAAATTTACCGCAAACTATTTTGTCACAAGAAAAAAATACTTCCTATACTTGAGATCAGAGAACAGAGTGGTAGCTCAATTTCCTGGCTGAACTCACCGTGTAATACTTAAAGAGAGCAACTCCTGACTGTCACACAGACCGGATGGACCGGCCAAGATGACAGCCCGGGAGGACTGATCCCTTCCAGTGTCATCCTCTCAGCACCATGCAAGAAAGAGGCTAAGAGGCAGCCAGGGCATCACAGAGAACACTGCCTTTTTACTGCCCTGAGCTGACCCCGAGTGCCAGGAAGATGGAGCCACGCGTGCTGGTGTGGGGATTATTCACATTCATCATGGTACCTGGCTGTATGACAGGTAAGGGGCCGTGAATTGTCCTTTGACTCTTGGGAGGGGCTCATGAACATTAGCCCTTCCCAGCTCAGGACCAGAAAGGGTACAAAGGAGAAAGTTCTGAGAAGGGAGTTTAATCTTACCTGTGACCTACTGGGCGCTCATTTTATGCCTCAGTGGCCCCTGATCTGTAAAGAAAGCATTGAATGAAGCTCTCCTATTATACACAGCCTTAGCAGTTAATCCAGGGAGGGTTAGAGTTTAGTCTTCTAAGCACCCTCCTCTTCCCAGTTGTCACATAATACCGAAAAGTTCTTAGGGATCTAAGTCCAGGTTAATTCGCCTTAGACAGTGGTAACCCATACATGAAACACTAGGATTTTTAACATCTCAGAAAAAATTTAGCTTAAAGGATGGAGTCTTTATTTTTACTGCCTCTAAAAATAATACCTAGAAAGTTTCTTACAAGTGCAACTTTATAGAAAATTCATGAATGTGTTCCCTTTTACAGCATCACTGTTTTCTGTTTTTCTCTGTTTATATATGACATGTATGATAGGCAAGTTTTTATCATCCTGGGTTCTCTCAGATTTTTTTTTTTGAGAAAAAAACACTAACAATACCTCAAACCATCCTTCTTATTTGTGAATTTTCTAATATTTTCCCTTGATGATCCAGAAAGATAGATAAGATATAAATATGTATTTTTGAAAGTCTATAGCTTCATATCCTTAATTTCTAGAAATAGACTTCTTTAGGCTGCAGGAAAAAAAGTGTTAAGAGAAAAAATGGCTACCGTGGCTTTTCCTCACAGTAGCCCACCCTGCTTTCTCTAGAGTGTTCTTTCATCTTGCTTTTTTCCCTTTTACTTGGCCCAAGATCACTCTACAGAGCCAGTTTCTCTTCCACTCTCTACTTCTACTTTCTCGAATAAATTTTGTGACTATTAAAAAAAGACGAAAAATGCATGCAAAAGTTTGTTTGGTGATTTGAGGGAAGTGGCTAGGTTGACTTGGGCTCTGTACTGATCCACTTACAGGAGCTTCCTCACTTTGGAGGTAAAGGGGTAATGATTTTAGGAGGTTTGTAATGTAATCTGTTCCTCAGCAGGGTCTTTTCCAGGTTGGTCCAAGCCAGAACAGCAAAAGCTTTACAATCGATCATGAACTATCTATGGGAATAGATTTCAAGCAAATCTGTGTTATTGTTAGCCATGCATGACTTATCTGGGGATTAAAATGGTCTAACAGACAGTAGAGTAAATGAAATATCACGTAGTCACTTTCTTTCACTCAGTTTTGCAAAATTCTATCAAATACTCAGGTCCCTTTTCAACACTGTAGGAAATAAAAACACAAACACAACAGGTGCTGACCCTAAGAAACTTACCACCTCATCAGGAGGAGAAAGGCACAGACAGAT
This sequence comes from Fukomys damarensis, assembly GCF_012274545.1. Classification (NCBI taxonomy): domain Eukaryota; kingdom Metazoa; phylum Chordata; class Mammalia; order Rodentia; family Bathyergidae; genus Fukomys; species Fukomys damarensis. The sequence goes on along the minus strand of NW_022900922.1, from coordinate 629,631 downwards.
GAAAAGTAACACAAGCTGGACCACGATGGGGTCTACAGATCAGTGGGGATGTGAGAGGCTTTGGGAAAGTGACATGAACAGGACTCCCAGGGGCCGCAAGTGCAGATTCCAGATAGAAAGAACACACACAAAGACACAGCAGAGGGCTAGGGAACAGAAAATGGTCTGCTGTGTTCTCTGTGTTCTAAATAGGGATGTGGAGATACCATGAATTAAAACTGGATAAGCAAGCTCAGTATGGTGGCACACGCGTGTAATCCCAGCACTTGGGAGGCTGAGGCAGGTGGATCGCTGTGCTTTTGAGGCCAGCCTGGACTCCAAGTGAGGTCAAGGCCAGTCTGAGCTACATAATGAGACCCTGTCTCAAAACACCTAACCAAAACAAAACAAGACTGGAAAGGTAGGCTGGGGTCAAAGAAATGACTCAAAGCCTTCGATACCAAGTTGAAACTTTTAAAATTTATTTGGTGGGCTGGGGATTTATCTCAGTGAGTCTGCTGCCTGCCTCGTAAGTGCAAGGTCCCGAGTTCAATCCCCAGTACAAAAAAAAAAAAAAATTGGTAAGCAATAAAGGACTACTAGAAAACTTTTTTAAAAATATGATTCCTAAGTACTTTCCACGTGCCAGACCCATGATTCTTATCCTTCTCCTTATAACCACTCTGCAGTGTGGAAATCCTAAGACCCTAAATGAAGAAGAACCCAAACTCAGAATCACATAGGCCCTGACTGCACCAGAGCTCAAACCCAGCCTTCTTGGCTTGTGACCTTTGTGTTCACTGCCAAGAGGGTCAGAGGTGACTCCATAGAGTGGAGGGAGATCAGGTGCTGGGGGGTAGAGTGTGAGGCTCTTAAAGTAGCCCAGGGTCCAAAGTGAATGAAACGGATTGAATTTCTGGAACAAACAGACGGCACAGGAACCACTCCAGGGAAAGAAATAATCTCCTCTCAGACCTCTTCCTCAGGGGGAACCTAGTCTTTTTTGGTTTTTTGTTCTTTTTTTTTTGGTTGCAGGGAATTGAACTTGGAGGAATCTAGTCTTAAAATACTAAGTCCTTTTTAATCATTGATGATGAGAATTCAACAAAATCAATGGACTGTCAACAGATACAATTTCTAGCTGATTCATAAGGCAGATTTTTCATTCTGAAAATTTCCAAAGCCACCATTTAAAATTGTGATGGGGTGCAGGGGATATATTAGTCAACTTGAGGGCTTGTATTCTCTATATTACTGGGTCCTGGGATGTGGTTAAAAAGAGAATTCTCCTGATGTTACCAACACAGCAAGTTATTAAAGGCATCTTTCTCAGAATTATGGAAATTCTGAGTGTTTACATGTCTCTTAACCATCTCTCTTTCATTCTAGGAATTCTGTGATCAAATCTTTATCCCCCAGATTCAAAACAATTTTTAAAAAGGCACAGAAAACCATTATGGCAATGTTTGTCTAATATCCCTTCTTGTAAACACCACTGCCTACAGTAGGGTATCCCACCTTCAACTTTGCCTAAAACATACAACATTTTACCCTTCTCATTTAATCTTTGAGTTGCTCTGGACCTTCCACCCCTTAAAATTATTGCCACTGTCTCTTGTTCATCTTCAAGTCAGACTCAAAGAGGGAAGGCTTTGGTAAGCCTTGGGAATACCTTGTAAAATAGCCACTGCTTTCTTTAAAACAGTGTGTTTTAAATATGCAGTTTGATTGTCTGTGTGTTCGCTCTCTTTTGGACTTGAGAATTGAAAAGAATTGACTTTACAGTTCGGTAGAAAAAAACTGGTTTCACTGATACTAGTTAGAGGTGCTAGGGAAGAATGGCTAGTGTTCTCTACAACTCCATTGTGCCCTCATCACAAAGACAGGGATTTGTAGAATTTATTTGGTTAAAGTCACAGTATTCTGAAGTTGAAAAAAAATTTTTTTGGAGACAGGGTCTCACGATGCAGTCCAGGATGGCCTTGAATACACTATGCAGCCCAGTCTGGCCTCAAGCTCATGGTCATCCTCCTGCCTTGGTCTCCCAAGTGCTGGGGTTATAGGCGAGCACCCTCACACCCAAGCCTTGGTATCCTGGATACTGCTGTGTAATTTCTGTGGAAGTCATTCCTAGGCATAGGCACCATGGAGGCAGGCCATTACTCAACACAGTGACTATTCAAATGAATTCCCTGCTCCCCTAATGGTCCAATGATGAGCAGGAATTTTACAAATAAACAGAAGTCCTGTAGGAAATGGGGCATGTCCTCTGAGGTTAGTGGAGAACAGAGTTAGGAGGAAAATGAATTTTTCAGGAAGAGGAAAATGGAGCAAGACATTTCTAGTGACATTGTTGGTGATCAAAGAGAAGACATGCAGAAGTCATGTCAAATTACTCCCTGGGAAAGGAGGTTGACCAAGAGATCTCAAAATTCCCTTCAAGTTCCATCACTCTATGTCAAGAATTCTGAAGAAAAAAGCTCTACTTAAAAAGTACTTTCAAGTGAGGGTACTTTTGGAAGTGGAAAAATTTTCCAGCTGAAAGCATACTCAGCAGGGTCAGAGTTAAGAGATCTTGAATGTCAACAGACCAAAGCCCAAAATCTCATTGTAGGTTATTTCCAGCTCTTAAAAGGTACTGCCCAGCACCACAGCATGACCCATTGCTTCCGTACTGCTGCAGTGCAAAATACCGCATAGATAGATGAACAGTATTGTTACTCATTTGCTTGGTCAGGGCATTTCTGCCTCTAGTGTCCTTGTTTCTCACAGGAGAGGCTTTACATGAGTGGGGATCTAGCTGCCTTCTCTCTATCCCAAACCATTCACTGTGCGAAAAGGAGAAAGGACTTTAATTCAATTGATTGCTTCAAAAGGTTATGAGCCCTTCATCTGTGAGCATGTTCAAGTAAAAACTGTACTAAAATCCAGGTATCTTAAATTCGAGCCTAATTTTCCCTGCACATTTGTGCATCGATTTCTACTGATGCTCCTTCATCTATCCATCCCCGAGTTAGAATTACAGAGGTGAACAAGGTTACAGACAATGGGGAGAAACATCTGCTGAGCAGTTCTTGTCTTGAAGATTGCCCGAGGAGCGAATGAGAAAACAGCCCATCTTTGATTTCCCCACCATGTTTTCAAGTACATCACTCATTTAAGGGAAGGTGATACTATAATTGTCTCTCGTAATATTTGGTATTTCTGCTCTAAGATTCTTCAGATAGTTTTGGCTACTGGGCTGACTTTAACTTACTCTGGAATTTATTTTCCCCAACAGAAGAAAAAAATTCCACTGAGAAATGGTTTTGGAGCAACGGTTCCCAACACCAGCTGCATATTAGAATGTGCATCTGGAATACTAGAGAAGTGATATTCCAGACGTATTAAGGCCAATAAAATCAGACTCTCTGGCGAAGAGAGCCAGAAATAATGTTGACATCTGTTGTAAGGTTCTCAAATGACTTAAGATGCAATTTGGATCTAATGACTATGACTGTAGGGAGACAAAATAACAAGTAAGTGCTATATAGTTGGCTAATTCTACTGTGCCAGATCTATTCATTGAAAACAGCAGCAGTTCTCAAATGGTAACACATTTACAAGTCACTGGGGAATCTTGTTATAAAGTAAACTCTGATATTCGAGGGCTGGTTGGCTGCCTGAGATTCTAGTGCCAACAAGATCTGAGAGACCTTTGTTGTTAGTGTATAGGCCTCATTTTGAGTAGCTAAGCTATGACGTAACTGAGGAAATGTGTTGTTTCTACCCACACAGAACTTGCAGTTAAAATGGGAAAACAAATCTAGAAAAGATCAAATAATTCTATAAGCGATCAGAATTGCAAGAGCAATTTGTTATATGGGTAATGAGGAAAAACTTCTCAGAGAAGTAGTTCTAGGCCAAACTAGCTCTAATAACATGAGCTACTCTGGAAGACAGAATTTTATAATGTTTTCTGCTTAAATTGTATATGTAGAACATACTTCCTGACAGCAAACTAAAGATGATCTGTTGTGTGTGTGCAGTTTTCGGTGAGTGTGGCGAACACAAGGAGGCTCAAGTGCCTAGTGATTCTCTGATAAAAGATTAATACTATTGCTCAGACAAAAAGAATTTGAGAGCCAGGGATTTAGCTCAGTGGTTCTGCCACCTACCTTGCAAGTACAAGGACCTGAGTTCGGTCCCCACTACCAAAAAAAATTTTTTTTTTAGTGCTCCACATCTCATTTTGGTCCTGTAGTATCTGCAGACGTCCTGGTCTCAGGCAGATGTCCCTGACATGATGGATCGCTCACCAGTATGACCAGTACCACATAACACCCCGGGCTCGCAGTAAGAGAAGCCCTGGCTTTCATTTCCCTACATCCAAATTTCCCCTGACTCAGTATCAGGTACCTGCATGCCGCAAGGCCAGAGTCCCAGGGCCTCCATCCTGACAGTCTGCTCCCACTCTGCCACAGGCCCATCAGTTCGCAAGGCTTTTGACCCGCAGCTGTCAACTCAGTGCCAGGCAGGGCAGAGAGCAGGGCTTCGGGCAGCACAAAACTCTCGAGCACAAAGGTGCGAGTGGCACGTGTAGGCACTGATCATCGGTTATTGCAGCGGAAAGAATAGAAGCAAAGAAGGGGCAAGATACTGGTCAGAAGTGCTCACATCCTGTGAAAGGGGCACTGGCAGGCCTGGCCCATGTGAACGGTATGGCCACACGTGCTTAGCCTGCAGTCTCCCTTCCTCAGGGTTTCCCTGCCACACGAGAAGTGCGGGAGGATTACACTTCCAGGGTACAGTGTGGAATTGTACGAGCAACAATTGAGTAGATTTCCCCCCACCAAAAAAGAAAAGCTGTGTGTGTGTGTGTTTGAGAGAGAGAGAGAGAGAGAGAGGAGACACGGAGATAGAGAGACACAGAGACAGCGACAGATTGGGAATTGGAACCAGGGAATGCTGAGCTACATCCTAGCTCTCTTCATTTTACTTTGAGGCAGAGTCTCACTAAGTTTTCCAGACAGACCTTGAGCTTACGATTATCCTGCCTTCATCTCCTGAGTAACTGAGATTAAAGGTATGTGACACCGCACTAGGATAAAGCCAAGTATTTTTGAGGAATACAAAGAAAGTTATAAAGAAGCAACTGGTTCCTTTAATTCAGAGAGCATGTCACCAATAGGCCCTGATGACCTTCAGCAAAAGAGAGAGATGAACAAAGGAGCCGAGCTTTGAGCTGAGGGACAGATTGTGGCCTAGGGCGAGCCCATGTGAAAACATCGATACCAATACCTATTTTTCCTTTCATGCTTGTTGGCTTTAAGCCTTGTTGCAAGAAACACTAATGATAATAACAAGGGCGAAAATTCACTGCCTATGCATGTGCTATCTTTTAGGTATTGTGCTAATGCATGGTATTGCTTTGGTTAAAGCTCACGATAGGTCTTGTTGTTTTCCTCACTTTACACTTGACAAACTGTGGCTTACAGGGGTCAAGCAAGTCACCTGGTGTAACACAACTAGGAAGAAGCCAGGATTTAAGTCGGTCCAATGCCTGCCTTTTTACTACTGTTCTAAGTGCTGCTGTGAGTCAAGGATATATGTTCTATGTTAGCAAAGAAGTTGATTTTTGCCTGAAACAGTTGAGCTAAGAGTGCTCCAAGCTATGTCCCACAGCCCCTTCATGGCACTGCAGGAAATTAGGAGCCCCCGAGCCTACAGATCTGAGCCACAGCCGCCACGCACAGCAGTTCCTTGGGTTACTTGGAGCCTCTCTTGAGAGCTCCCAGGCCCCACCCCGTCCTTGGAGTCTGAGCTCTCTGGTTCTTCTGTTTGCCTCCAGGCCTGCTTCCACCCTCAAGGAGCGGTTTGGGGTGTCTTCCTTGCATCTGACTGCGCTTCAAAGAAAGCATCATAGTCAAGTCAGCCCTAGTAGCCACAAAACAGAGGAAATTCTGAGCACCTCGGGGCATGAGTCACCTCACCATGTTCAGGAATTGCCATCTCTGCCCACAGAATCACCCACTCTTTTCTGTTTGGGACCAAAATAGATACCTTCTTCAGAAGCCTGTTGCTTTCTGTACTCTCAGCAGTCAAAAAAAAAATCCAAAAAACAAAGTAGAGGATAGGTGTGTCTAAGTGTGAACAGTGGCTGCACCAGTGGGGGCTATAGGTAAATGAGACAGGAGGAAGAAGGAAGGCTTAGAGGGACGAGACTCAGCCTCTTGCTTAGGGAAGGACTTCCAGTTATTTGCCATTTCTTTGTTCATTCATTCAGTGAATACTTATTGAGCAGCTACTATGTATCATACACAGAGTTAGAGAGCCAGAGATGAGTACATCTCAGTTGTCCGCCTCTGCCAGAGTCATCATCTGCCAGGAGAGAAAAATAATCACAACGTTATCATGACACAAGCTAAGGGCAGAGAGGCGAGTGCAAAAGGGTTGAAGGAACTTACAGGCTGATGCTCCTTCCTCCTGCAAGATATCCCGTTGGAAAATCCCTCTCACTGACACTGCATTTGGAGAAATGTATGTTTTACTGTTATAAACTACTAAAATTCTATTTTGAGTTTAGAATAATATAGACAGAGGATATGCGGTTTTCTTTGCTCAAGAAATTCCTTTGGGAATAGCTTAGGTGGGAGCACTTGAACTCTTTTAATAACAAACCAACTGTTCCCATGGCGCCCGCAATCTTATAAGCACCATTAATGGACAATGCATTGTGATCATTCTGCAATCCAAAAGCTGTCCAAGTGAGGAAGGACCTCATTAATTTGGTTTATGTAAATACAGAGTGGGTTTTTCCATCTTCTGTGTCTCTCTCTCTCTCTCCTCACTCTTGTTATGTTATCCAGGCTGGCTTTGAACTCACCATGTGTGCAGCCCAGGATGGATTTTTTTTTTTTTTTTTGTACTGGGATCAAACTTGGGACCTTGTGCTTGCAAGGCAGGTGGCAGCACCACTGAGCTGAATCCCCAGCCCCAGGACGGATCGTTTTTGTAGCAGTCTTCCCGCCTCATCCCTCTGTGTGTCACTAGGCCCGGCTCTTTCTTCCCTCCCTCTCTCCCTTCCTTCTTCCATGTTTCTTTTCCTTTCCTTTGTCCTCCCTTCCTGCTTCCTCTTTCTTTCTCTCTCTCCTTCTCTTTCACTCACTCACTCATTCTTTCTTTCTTTCTTTTTATGCTGGTGGTTGAACTCAGCGCCCCATGCACACTAGGCTTACCTACCACTGAGCCCCAGCCCCAGCCCTTGTTAATGGTTTTCAAAGCAAAGAAGAGGTATCCCTTTAAAACACATATAATTTAAATATTCAGTAAAATGTTCATAAAACATAATATTTATAAAGTATATTTATAAAGGATGAATACATTTAAAATATATATTAAATATACATATTTCAATCAAATGCACCCCGTAAAGCACACTGGCCCATCTCCCCAGAGAAAGATCACTTTATCAGGTTACCAAGTAAAGGGCAGGAGAATGGTTTCTAGAGTTTTGTTCCAAGTCGTCCGACGTCTAGGTTGACGTCAGCCTCTTCTTGTGGCACCCTAAGAGTTTCCCAGGAGTTTGGGGCAGTTGACTTGCCCCAGCCACTGCTGTGTGACGCTCCAAAGGCTTCCCCGGCTGCTGAAACCAGCAGAGCCTACGACCCAGCTGAGCACCGTGTGGTGTCTGCTTCCGGCCTTGTGGTAGTGACACCTCTGTTCAGAGCCTAATTTAGAACAAAAAGAACCTTTGTAAAGAGAAAACTCCGTATTTTAAGTGGAAAGCAAAAGAAACAAAATGTGTTTTAAGGCTTTTTAGAATAAAGAGGCAGCCTCCTCAGACATCCTGCCGCCAGCTGGCTTGTGCTGACCGCAGGACAAGCCTGGCCCTCTAGAGTGCAGTCCTTGCTGGTCTCTTCACTTGCGGCTTACACTGCCTCTCACCCACTGGACCGACACTTTCACTTTCTGTCTCCCACAGTTTCTCAAGTTCCATTTCTCTTACCTGGTTTTCCAATGGCTCATGCTGAGGAACTGTAGGCCAGGGAGTGCCAAGACCTCAGAGGCCTCTGGCTGGCATCCTCTGGCCCCTCCTCCTGGGACCCATCGCAACTGCCGAATGTTTCCCGAGCCAGCCAGGTTCGAAGCCACATCTTCTACGTCTGTTAGCTCACGGAGTCCTCCCTACAGTCCCAGAAGATAGGGACCCTTATCACCATTCTCATTTTACAAGCGAGGAAAATGAGGCCACGAGACAGAAATTCACTAGCCAAAAAAAGTCAGGAGCTAGTCTTTGTAACCAGAATCTATATTCTCACCCTGTATGCAAGAAGCAACCGGCCAAAGGGTGTTGAAAGCTACACTTTGATCTACCCTCAAATTAATCTCATAATGCTCTGTCCCTGTCCATGCTGTTAGCCCAGTACCCCACCTCCTCTCCAACCTAGACCATCGGTCTGCTCTCCACACACAGCACACGACAAGCCAGCGGGTCTCTTCCTGCCCATCATCGAAATTTTCTCACTTATGATTCCCCAGCTTGGCTCCCCGTGTCACTACCCTCATTACTGGAATCTTCTGCATCTCACCTGCCTACGGAAATTCCTCCTATTTGTAAAGAACCTTGGGAGAATGGAAAGGACTCATGACTTTGGGAGTCTGACAGGCTGAAATTCTAACCCTAACTTGAACTTGGGCAATTCTACGTTTCTTTACAAAACCACGGCATGCTGTTCCACACGGCAGGGAGCACTGGGTGAGGGAAGGCAGAGGGACACCAGCCAGGGTCCAGGAGGTCTCCTGGAGATAGTCAACAACGAAGGAGAGGTCTGCCAGACCACCAGGAGTTAGGAAGATGGTAACTAAGTAGTAAGCACAACATGGGCATAATGATTAATTTGTGTCAACTTAGCTGGACTGAGGGATTCCCTGAGAGCTGGAAAAGGCTTATTTCTGGAATCCTGTGAGGGTATTTCCCAGAGACATTAGCATCTGAGTTAATCAGAATGAAGAGAACTTTTGTAGACTGAGTAAAGAAAATCACTCTCGCCAGTGAGAAAGGACATTGCCCCATCTGCTGGGGGCCCCATTAAAAGAGAAAGGCAGAGAAAGGACAGATTCTCTCTTTGAGCTGGGACATCCACCTTCGTCTGCATCAGACATTGGTTCTGGTGGGTCTTTGGCCCTCGGATCCAAAGACTTCAGAATCAGTGGCTCTCCAGTCTCAGTTCTTCGATCTCAGACCGATCGTACCCTCAGCTCTCCTGATCCTCAGACTGAATTAGACCATTAGCTCTCGGGGTTTCCAGCTGCAGGATGGCGTATTCTGGGACTTCTTGGCTTCCACAATCACAGGAGCCATTCTAAATCCCCTCTTATACATGTGTGCGTAGCTGTTTTACTATTTCTCTGGAGAATCCTGGCTAACTGACCTGAGTAAGAGCACAGATAAAAGCGCTGGTGAGTTCCAAGAGCTTCACACAGTTCTGCAGGCCAGCCCTACCCTCTGAAGCAGACCTCAGAGTCGTCCTTCGTTAACGTCCTTAGCTGTGCTGCTTCCATGTCCTGGATGGATTCCGAGTATTTGCCTTTCGGGAAGACCAGAAGCCCCACGCCTCTCTCCATCATCAGCCTTTCTGTCGGGTCGCGATCCTGAAGCAGCGTTTGTTGCACCCCATAGTAGGCGCTCACAAAAGACCACTTCCAGAACTGCTGCAGAAAGAGATCTCTGAGACGAGACTGCTCAAAGGAAGGAGCGGATTCTGAGGGGCCAACGCAGGTGTCTTTTGTTGTTGTCATTTTTTTTTTTTTTTTTTTGTT
>NW_022900922.1:571673-619648 GCF_012274545.1 Fukomys damarensis | reverse complement strand
TTTTTTTGATACCAGGGATGGAACTCAGGTCCTTGCACTTGCAAGGCAGGCAGCGGAACCACTGAGCTAAATCCCCGGCCCCTTGTTGCTATAATTTTTAAAAACATTTAAACTGTATTTCCATTGGGCCCTTGCAGTACTTTTATACTTTATTCATGACATATCTATATATTTTTGCTGCAGAATGTAATACTGCCGAATTTAATTACTAGTTACTAATTTAAGACTGCCTCGTTTAAATATAGTATTTTACTTATGATAGATTTTAATCGTGATATATAGTATAACCTAAAATAATAGTTGCATTAATTCTCCTGAGCATCCCTCCATGAGAGCCTCCTTTGTGGGGTGCCTGTGGGAATGACATGCCCCCATCGTCTGGTTTGCATTAGTCTCAACTAATACAGCTGCTTTTTTCAGTGGTCTGAAAAGGGTTGGCTGTTGGGCTTTCCCACCAGGTGACAGACTGGCTCTTGGTAGCCTCTCGTGTCTTTTACTTTTGTCCCGGGTACTTGCAAAGGAACAGCCCGTTGTCCACATGTCTTTAAGAGAAGTTCTGGGGAAATGGAAGGCTGAGTCTCCTGCCAGCCCTGGCTGAGGGGCCTGGCTGAGGGGCCAGGGCTGGGTCAGTAGCTGAGGGCACAGCCAGGCCAGCAGATGGTCCAGACCAGTCCATTCTGACAACAGACTGCCCTCTGCAGAAACCTTGAAGAGGGGCTGGGGATTTTGCTCAGTGATGCCACACCTGCCTTACAAGCAGCCCTCAATTTGATCCTTGGTACCACAAAACAGAACAACAACTTTCAAGAGGCCAGGCCTGAAGCACAATAAAGGCTTTCACCTATAGTCTCAGCATAACTATCTTCTAGCTGCGTGTTCCCTACCATCCTACCCACACCTGAAATGTCACTATCCTTCTCTTATATATGGACCAGAATCTGTCAACATGGGGAAATACGTGCACGGTACTAGGTATCTGTACTAATTCCGTCTTAAGCAAAGTCGTGTGAAGCAAATCAGGGCAGCATATGGAACCCCAGAACTTGAAACCCAAATAATGCTTCCCCCTGTCCGTGGTTTAGGACAGCATCTACCCCTGTCCATAGAGCATCTGGGTGTGGACGTGGGCGTGCGGTGTGGACAGCATCTACCCCTGTCCATAGAGCATCTGGGTGTGGACGTGGGCGTGCGGTGTGCCTGACCTGACGGCAGTTTGGGTCAAGCTGACCCGCCCTTGCCTGATACCGGCAGGACTGGGCCACACATCTGGAGCAAGGCTTGGCATTTTCCCTTTGCCTTCGTGGTCTTAAGTCTCTACCCTGCACCTTATTTTCTTACCTGGTCTTTCTTTAAAATCTCAGGGGAAGTCCCCTTGATATCCAGTTGAAATCTCCTCATCAAGATTCTATTTGCAGAAAACTGTGGGTGACATTCACAAATTTACTGGTTTTTTTAAACTAAAAATATGATTCTGTCTCAAGAAATTGGTTTCCAAGATTTGAGGGAAAATTGCTTTCAGATTTCAAAGAAAGAGTATATTTCTCCTCCCCACACACCCTTGTTTTTCTTATCTGATGATACTTTAATTTTAATCAGGTTGACATTCTGTGGTAAACTTGTGGTTAACTCTTTCATACACTGAAGCTTGTTATCAACTGAGGAGATTCGGGGAGGGAGAAATAACCAACCTCTAACGGTTCATTCACTGAGGCAGTTGAAAGCCCCGAATCTGACAGTTTAGAGACAGCTGTGAAGAGAGATTCTTTGTCTTCTTGCCTCCTTTCTGGTTTCAAAGTAGAGAGAAAATAACAAAAGCCCCTAACCTGTTGGGGTTTTTTGCTTGTTTGTTTTTATGATGAGTGTTCACTTGAGCCCCAGTTTTGGAGTCCCACATTCTTGGCTTATGGAAACGAACACATCCAGAGGCAGCAAGGCCGGGAAACCGAGGTCAGATGACAGAAACGCTCACTGATAACCACAGCTAATGCAGCACACTGAAAAGATGCTAAGAAGCCCAGCAAAGTGTAGGCACTGCACTTGCGAGCTGAACTAGGGAAAAGAAAAAGAAAACCATTGTTTTCATTGGAGGGTGGGTGGGGCTCAAAGCCTCCCAACATCGATGTCTTTTAGGCTATGCCAGTTTTTGGTCTGGTTCCTAAGTACATGTATAAATTTTCCTGTCAGTATCATTATGCCATTTTCAAAGGCCCCTTTACCACCCCGTCTAGAAAGCTGCTTTAGGGCTTAACCATTTTTGCTGAATTCAACGGCTGCAGATTTAGGCTAGCGATAGAAATGGTACATTAAGAAATAAAATTGGAAGTCCGATTTTCCTGCTGTGGGTGGGCCACTGAGCTGGAGGAGGGATATTTCCTTCCTCTAGTAGATGTCTGTCTGCACAAATGGAATGAAAAGGCCCCAAGTTTGTCACTGTCTCATAAAGAAGCTTTAGAAAGGAATTAGTGATCTAAGGCTTTGGTGGGTTGGCATGAAAAAACTATTTGTTCTATAAATATTTTTAAATTATTAAAATTCCAAACAACAGAAAAAAGCACAAAGATTGATAGAGGGTATCACATGGCCATCATCAGAATTTAGTAGATCCTTCTAGTTTACCTTGATTGCTTCAGCCTCTTCTGTTTATTTTTAATACCTGTTACAGCGTGAGTGAATCATCCCCCTTTTCCAACCCAATCAAATCCTTCCCCTCAATAATTGTTCTCCTGAACCTGGGTTGTACCGTCTAGCACAAGATACACTACTGGCTTGTTTTATGTTGTAAAATATACACACATAATGTATTTGTTTTTACAACTTTTTTTCACACAACCTAGTGCTATTGAAATTTGTAAATGATACCTTCTTATTCTGCTTAATTCCTGCTTACTAGTATAGTGTATAATTATATCAGAACTCACTAATGTAATACTCCTCTGACTTTTCCCTACTCCAAGTAATGCACAAACAACAGGCTTTGAAATTGCCTACCTATGCAAGAATTTCTCTAGGAATTTTGCTTAGAAATGAGGTTGCTCATTGAAGAATATGGATAGCTTCAATTTTAATACTATGTTTTAAAACTTCTCCTTGAAGTAGCTATACTAACTTATATTCCTCTCCAGCCACTCATGAGATTTCCCAATTTCCTCACATATTTCTCGCCATCACTTAGCCCCGAGAAACATAACATTTTTGCCATTTTAATCAGATAGAACAGAATGAAATCTTACTGTCTTAAATTCCAAAAATTACTTGTTATCCTCTGTCTCTTTGTTTTGTAGGCTGTTTGCTTTCTTATTTACTGATTTTAAGAGGGCTTTATATAGTCTGGGTACTAATCCTTTGGATAATTGATTGTAGATTCCTGGATTTTCTAAGTTGACACCATTATTACTGACAAACAACAATTTTATCAATTCTTATGCTTTTTTATTCTTTTTGTTTTATTATATTAATGTGTGTATAATACAGTATTAAATAATAAAAATAGAGATTGTATATATCTCTGGCATGATTCTGCCATTAAATAGAAGGCTTTAAAGGAATCGGGTCAATATTGTTTTCTGTCAGTTTTCAGTCTTCCTTTTAATTCTTTAAGAAATTTCATTTTTTTCCTACTGCCTTAAAAGTATTTTTTCTTTTAATCATTAAGGAATATTATTTTAATTATCTCTGAATGGTCTTTGTATTATATAAAATGATCATATGACTCACATCCTTTGAGCAGTAAAAGTAATTAACATCACGAGATTTACTACTCTTAAATTGTCCATCATTGCTGGGATGAATTCCAATTGATTATAATATTACTTTTTTCTTACTACATTGGTAGAACCAGCTGCATATATTTCATTCAGGATTCTAACATCAGGGCCTGGGATTTAGCTCAGTGGCACTGCACCTGCCACCAAGCACAAGGTCCTCAGTTTGACCCCTGGTAACGACAGCAAAAGAAAAAGATTCTAACATGTATTTTCCTAAGTGAGACTGTCCCATAATAGTCCCTTTGTTCTATATTCCTGTTAAGTTAGGTGGAAAGATCAAATTAGCTGCATAAAAGGTAGTGGGGCTCTTTTTGTTTTAATCCTCTGAAATAGTTTATATAAAATAAATGATATTTTTGGTAACATCTACTCTGTATGTTCATTCATGAGCTGATTTTTTTAAATTCCTGACTTAATCTCTTTATTGGTTATGGTTCTACTTTCTTTTGAATCAATTTATCGTATTGAATCTATTAACCTATGTATAGTTTTGTAGCTATTTCATCTGTTTTCAAATTTATTAGCAACATTTTTACATAATGGTTTCTTACTTTCTTTTCCAGTTCTACTAGATCGATAGTTATACCTGCTTTTTCTTTATGATATTGACTCTATTAATTCATCCCATAACCTTTACCACAGCTTTATTATAATTTGAGTTTATTCTATTATTCTTAATTCTTAGATCAAACATGTAATTAGATACTATTCATTCTTTTATTTAAAAAGTATTTTCTAGGGGCCTGGAATGTAGCTCAGGGTGCTACACCTGCCTGGCAAGCTCAAAGTCCTGAGTTCCATCCCCAGTACCAAGAAATTTTTTTTCAATGGGGCTATGAATTTCCCTGTATCATTTTAGCGCAGCTCATATGTTTTGTATCATTATTTTCATTGTAATTCAGTTCAGAATATTTTACAGTTCTATTTTGAGTCCTTCCTTGATCATAGCCTTACTTGACAATGTTAGAATTTATTTTTTAAAATGTGTGGGCTTTTTTTTTTATTTGTGCTTTTGCTTTTTGTTCTTGATTTCTAATTTCATTACACTGTGGTAAGAAAATGAATCTATATGATATTCTCTCACCTTTGTTGAGATTTCCTTTGTTACCTAGTAGGTCAGCTTTTAAAAACATTCCATGTACGTCTGAGAAGAATGCAGATTTCTATTTGTGGGGCACACAGCTACCCATATATCCATTAGACCACGCTTGCTATCGGTACAAGGTCTACTTACTCCATCCATTTACAGAAATGTGATATGCTAAGATTTTCCAGTTTGTTTGAGATTGTTCATTTCTTTTTGAAATTCTTCCAATTTTAAGAAATACATGCTGTTGAGTGTGTGTAGTGTTATTGTTTGAATGTGTCCCCCCCAAATTAATATGTTGGAAACTTAGTCCCCCGATTCATATATTAATTGGTATTTGGAAGTGGAGCTTTTGGGGGGGGTGATTAAGATTTGATGAGGTGACGGGAGTAAGACTCCACTAAGGGCATCAGTGTCTTTATAAGAAGAAAAGAGATATCCAAGCCAGCATGCTTTCTCTGCTCGCCACATGACACCCCCTGCCTTTTATGATGTGGGAAGAGGGCCTCACCAGAAGCGTAGCAGATGCTAGTGCCATGCTCTGGACCTTCCTCACCTCCAGAACTGTGTTCCAAAGAAGCTTCCACTCTTCAAAAATGACCTGGTCTCGGGTATTTTATGATAGCAGCAGAAAATGGGACAAAGACATATAGGTTCAAGATTAGTATAATTGCCACAATGTTTTTTTATCTGTAAAAATGTTTTTATTCTGTATAGTCTGCCTGTCTATCTGTCTGTCTGTCTGTCTCTTTCTCTCCCTCTCTCGCCTCACTCTGGGAAATGAATCCAGGGCCTCACATATGCTAAGCATATGCTCTACCCCTGAGCTAAAAGATACACCTCCAACCCTGTCTGGTTTCTCTTTACATTAATGTAGTTAGGAAC
This sequence comes from Fukomys damarensis, assembly GCF_012274545.1. NCBI lineage: Eukaryota > Metazoa > Chordata > Mammalia > Rodentia > Bathyergidae > Fukomys > Fukomys damarensis. Next base: position 613,912 of record NW_022900922.1, on the reverse strand, counting down.
TTTCTTTCGACAAATATTTGCATAGATTGTATTTATCAACCCTTTATTCGATCTTCATATGTCATTATGTTTTAGAGATGTATGGAGATAACAAAACTGAGCTTTGGGGTTTTTTGAGGGGATTGGGTAGAGAAGAGTTTTTCTTTTCCCCTCAACTATCTTACGTTTTCTAAGTATGTAATTAAATTACTCAGGCAAGATGATTACTCTGTCTTCCTTTATCCAACAGCTATGCATTTCATCTCTGTCACCAGCTTTATCAGATCTCTAATAATGTGGATCCTTTAAAAGTTAATTGTAGTAAGGAAAATTCAAAGATACCAACAGGTCATTGGGTATCTTTGTAAAAAAAAAAAGAAAAGCAGAGAGAGAGAGAGAGAGAGAGAGAGAGAGAATATCCAGGGAAAGAGAGACAAAGTGTACAGCTAAAATATACCAGTAATTTGGGTTTAATGTAATAATTGTGGATAATTTAAAACAAGTTATATATGATACAGTATATTCAAAATAGTTTAAATAAATAACAGAGATGTAGGAAGCCAACAACCAAAATTGGCTACAGGTATTCAAACTAAACCACAGTCATCTGCTTGCCAGGGAACAAGGAATTTATCATATTTTAACAGATTTTGAAATCCTTTGTCATCTATTCCTGTGAATATAGGTGAGAAGAAAGAAATGAATTCAGATTTCTCCTAAATAACTCTTAGAATATGAATTCAAAAGAAACTCTAGGGCCCAGGATGTAGCTCAGTGGTTCCACCACCTGCCTCGAAAGCACAAGGTCCCGAGTTCGATTCCTGATACTCCCCAAAAAAGAAACTCTATTTCTTGATTGTGTCACATCAATCTTTAAGCCATGCACATTTTTGGTATTTTTTTCCAGCTCATAAAGCAATTTACATACTTTGTCACTTAGCTCTAGAATAAACAAAGTTCAAAAAAATGGTGGCAACAATTAAGATTCTGGGAGCATTTTGCCGATTTTAGCTTCACTTAACATTATTTGACGGATGATCGCCTTTCTGTCATTCATACCCTTACAGTCCCCACTCTGACAAAAGATTGTATTTGTAATTCCCTAAACACCACGTCTGTACAGCCCTCATTCCATAACCTGAATCCCCAGCGGGTGACTCCCCAGGACAAATCAGCAAGGAACAGGCAGTGACTGGGATGTCTGACCATCTCCTGCAGTCACGCGGCTGGGCGATGGGTCAGAGGAGTCTGTCATCTGCTACCTGACGACGGCTGGAAGCCCAGAGCGAAGCAACGGTGTGCAGTCAAAACCTCTTGGCAAGAGCTCATTCATTATCTGTTAGATAGAAACACTTCCTGGACGAAAACCAGCAGGAGGTTGTTGTTGGTGTAAACAAAGATTAATTTCAAATATGGAGGGTACATTAGATTTTTGTCTCTAGGCCACAGATTAGACCTCTGCTGTGGTTAGTTCTATGCATTAGGGTGCTGGATTTGATAGTGACTCGCACCCCCACCCCCCAGCAACTGGAGATTGAATCCAGGAATTTCACACTGAACTACATCCCCAGCCCTTCTTATTCTTTTATTTTGAGACAGGGTCTTGCTAAATTTCCCAGGCTGGTCTTGAACTTGTTATCTTCCTGCTCAGCCTCCCAGACTGCTGGAATTACAGGTGTAGGCCACCAAACTTGGCATCAGACAGAGTCTTAAAGACACACGGAAGAGGTGGAGAGATGAGACGCGGGGAGAAATGGTAGTCCTGCTATTGCCGCAGTCGCTGAGCAGTCAGTCAGAAGGGCAGGAAGATGACCAGAGACGAGTGTGAGAGTATTGTTCAAGAAGAAATAATGAGTGGCTGGGGTGGTTGAAGATAATAGCAAAGAAAATGGGGATTTGAAGGGGATGCTAAAGTTTGCAGCCGGTGACTGGCGATAAAGGTCCTTAAGAGAAAGAGACAGGAAGAAGAACAACGGTGTCACGGATTTGTTTCTCTGTAACTTTTTATTGTGAGCTAATGACAGATTCCTTCATCCTTCTACCTTCCTGACACACATATGTTTGCTATTCAGAAGAATTTCCTAAAAGTAAAAGTGAGATTTTTTTTAAAGAGGCAAAAAATGAAAGCAGCAATACAATCAATTTCTATGAGACTCCTGCTCACCACTTTGATTGGTGAAGTTTGGGCAATGGAATCTTTCTGGACCTCAGCCCCCTGCTATATAAGTGAGCCTAGCAGTGTACCTTTCGGGGCTGCTGCGAGCCTCTGAGGCGATGTATGCACAGAAGCTGCACCCAAGCAGGGCTCGGATGGCATCAATATTATTACATAAATAACTTGATACAGAGCTCTCTGACTTCTTCAATGATAATGATCTAAACTAAACCACAACATCACACAAACACCTCTCAGTACCCAGATAGTTTAGATGGGGGAGATACCTTTCAGCAAAGATAACCTTAAACAGGAGGGTGAAAAGCATACTGTTTCTCAGATCTTATGGTTCTCTGGGATGGAAAAATCTCTGAACCCGGAGTCGAAGGACTTGGCTACAAGTTCACACTTGCTCCAAGTTCATGGAATGACCACAGCCTCACTTTTTGTTTTTTAATCTATGTTTCTCCCAGCTCTCAGTTCCTTTTGAGTCTATTCAAAGACACATTCATTATATTCAAAGACACATTCAGTACGTTAAAAGAAACATTCAGCATATTCTATGGTACTTTATTTTGCAGTAAAAACACTCTCTATAAAGCCCTAATCACTGATTTATGTTTCCTAGGAAAGTTGGAGTAAACTTTGGTGGTATTTTTGGAGTTCTTTTGCTCCCAACACTGAAGAGAACAACTTGAGAGTAAAGACCAGATCACCTTTTCACAGGGTGATCCAAGTTCTTGATATACTCCTTGTAAAGATTAACAAATGGCCATCTAGCAGTTTCCCTGATCCAATCTTTATCCTTGACCACTATTGTATAGGTAGGAAATAGGAGAGACACAAAGATCAAGCATTTTCCCAGTACTGGCTGAGTTATGGGTGGAAAAACTTGACCTTCTCCTTCAGGGCCTTTTAAAAAAATCTCACTTTTACTTTTAGGAAATTCTTTTACTAGCAAGCATAAATGTGTCAGGAAGAAGGATGGATGAAGTGGATCAAGTGTGAATCTATAAAGAATCTTTTTTTTCTGCTTTAATTGAGTTTATTGGTACATTTTAGGGATACAGTACAGTTACATTCATTGTTGGGATCTTGTCCCTCTACGTGACAGGTCTTGATTCTCATTTTTTCCCCTTACCCCTGCCCTCCCTTCACCCCCTCCTCCCCTCCCCATCTACAAACACTTTATTTCCATCTTTTCATTCTCTCACATTTTTTTCTTTTCCCTTATTACCCTTCCCCTACCCATCCCACCTTCCCTACACCTTTAGCTCCTTTTATAACGAATCTTAAGCAAAGATTCTCATCACAGCTCAGTCCTGAGCTTTTGGAAGTCCCTTTTCTTTTTCTTTCATGCCAGTGGGTCACAAGGATCAGATAAATTCTCATTTTTAATGAGAGAGAAAGAGAGAGAGAGAGAGAGAGAGAACAACTGAAAACATAACCCAGCCCACAGATGTTTTTAACCCGCCCACCTACTTTTCCCCAGCCACCGTAGCAGAAAGTAAGCACAGTGCTTGGGTATACATCACTCTGTGAGCAGTTGCAGCCATGCCAAGGCCCCTGCTAGAGGCACTGGGCGTCAGAAAAGCTAGTTTGACTTTTCTAACCTGTTACTCCTTGCCCTTGGATAAACTGCTCTAGTAATCTATGACACCAGGACAACAGTCACTGGTCTTTCATTTAGCACAGTCTGGAAAAGATGGAGACGTGCAGTCTTCAGCAGTGCGTTGTGGTGGTAGTGGGAAGAGAAGGGTCTCGGAGATCCCCCACCCTTCCCACAGTCCTGCCTTTCCTTCTCTGCGCTATCACCCAGAGAAAGGCGGCTGACAGTTGTCACTAGCCTCTGAACATGTCAGCAGAAGAAACCAAAAATTCCCGGATAGCAACAGATCTACAAATACCCTAGGGAAAGCTGCAATTCTGAAAATATTTTGGCAAAGTGATGGACATGGAGTGCGGGAAGGGTGAAATGAGTGGGATCCACCTGCAGATTTCACAGCAAATAGCTGACACAAATTATTGTTTTAAATGTTCAGCATCAAAAGAACTCAGTTTAACTCTTTTGGTACATGTCTCTGCCTAAAGCTCTTGGAACATCAAAGATTAATAATAATTTCTGAGCGGGGCATAATCCTAACACTCGGGAGGCAGAGGCAGGATGATCGCTGTGAGTTCGAGACCAGCCTGGGCTACATAGTGAGTTCCAGGTCAGTCTCAACTACATAGTGAGACCCTGTCTTAAAAATAAATAAATAATAATAATTTCTGGCTGTCTCTTTTCAAGAATAGATATAAAAGCTAAAGGCCAAAGCCACAGCGATGTACCTTGAAGCCTGAAGTAGGGCTCCATTCCTGGGAATCCCATATTGCCAGCTCTGGATGTTTAACAAGCACCTCCAGTCTCCTGCCCCAATTTAGCAAGCTCTCATATGTGGACCTTTCTGTTTACACGTTAAAATTCAATTCTGTATATGGGGTGAAGCTCTTTCCTCTTCCCCTTACATTTAGTCATCAGTTGCAGAAACCTTTGTGGGAAAACGTTTTCTTCCCTATGGAATTGCTTTGGCAAATTTGCAATAAATATCTATTAAACATACATCCGTGAGTCCATTTGCGACTCCGTATTCTGTTCCATTCCCGCATTTTTTTTTTATGACAATGCAGCGCTATCTTGATCACTACAGTTCCATAGACTGTCTGGCTACTTGAATCATCCTGCCTTAGAGCCAGCCAGTGGTCGTGGACAGAAGCCTCTACAAACTGGGAGCTGAATAAACTCTTCCCCTTTCAGCTTTGGGAGTTGAGTATTTTGTCTCAGCAAGGAGAAAAGTAAGACACAGATCTTTCCAAAGAACTTGAGGAGGGGCTCCATGCCTACTTGATGCCTCCTCTATGCCTCCACACTCCCCTCTCCAGGGACCCACCAAGTCTTGTCCCGTCAGAGAGGCCACCAAGTGCCTGGGCTCTATCTTGTACTGCACAGGAGTAAGTGCCCCAGGAAGAAAGCTATGCAGTGGTGGACTGACCGTGCACACATTTCCTTCCTCTTAAACAATGCAGCCCTGAACTGTCTGCTGTGCAATGCTCAAAAACTCCTGCCGCACATGTCTGGTCTGGCTTTGTAGTTGTTTTCAGCAGAAAGATAAATTTTGGTCCCAGTTACTCTGGCATGACTGAAGGTAGAAGCCCTCATCGGTTTTTTAAAATTTTTATCCACGCCTTAGCAGCAGATTCACCTCTGGCCCTTAAAATGTCGGTGGCATGGATATGTAGTAAGTGCCAACAGATAGTATCAGTGATGTGGGCAGTACAGAAATGTGATCTTTTGCAGGAGCTCAAGATTAAAGCAAACTTCAGCCCAGCCTCCCTATGAATTAGCCATTTTCTTTCCTGGACAGTGAAAAGAGCAAAGGATGGGCATGGTGGTGTTACTCTGTGATCCTAGCATCCAGGAGCCCGAGGCAGGAGGACTAATGCGAATCTGAGGCCATTCTGGGCTACGTAGTGAGTCCAAGGCCAGCCTGGAAAAAGTAGAGAGACTCATGCCTCAAAAAAAAGAAAAAGAAAAAAAAAAAGGAAGTAAGTAGAAGGAACATCCACTCCTACTCGTTAGACCACCTAAAAGTTACCTTGGCATGTTGTTCCATATCATTTTTCAATCAATAAAATTATCATTATACTTATTTTAAAGGAAAAGGAGCTGAGTCTTAGCAAAATTAAAACAATAAAGCTATATAGCCAGTAAAGCTAGCAGAGCTAGAATTTGGAAGCTATGATTTAGAAACACATCTTTCTCCACTTCCCACTATATCTCCTTTCTTTCTTTACTGTAATTATTTGAATTTCTGGTCCATGTCACCTGTTCCTCCATAGTTGCTGGCCCCGTGGGCCCATTTAAATGGCTTTTATTTAGTACTTTCTCGGTTAGAGAGAGACCAAGCTGTCCAAGTCCTTCCCACGTTCAGTTCTCAGGGGACTCGGGAAAATCCCGAGCCACTGTGCTGTGGTGTTCAGAATTGCCAGCATGCTGAGCAGAGTCCAAGAGCAGAGAGGCCTCACCAACCTGAGCGATTAACCTGAAGATTCACCAGGGCTCTCCAGAGAAACAGAAACAATAGAATATGTACACCTAGCTATGAATGCATTAGGAAACTGGCTCCCATGATCACAGAGGTTGAAGAATTCCTTGATGGCCACCTGCATACTACAGAGTCATTAGTAATTGCTCCATCCAAAAAGAAGGTGTCCGTGAACAAGGGAAACCAATAGTACAGCCTCCAGTCTGAGGCTGGAGGTCTGTGAATCTTGGAAAGATAGCTAGTGCAAGGCCTACAGTGCAAAGGCGAGAGAACCTGGACTCAGATGTCCACAGGCTGTCAGAGGGAGGAGAAAGGTTTTCCATCTAAGCTGCAGGACACTGCACGGTGCCACCCACTGCGACAGTGAGTCTCCCTACCCTCTCTGCTGACCACATGCCAGCCTCTCTGGCAACTCCCTCGCAGACACACCCAGGCGTGCACTTCACCAATACTCTAGGCATCTATCCGTTCAATCAAGTTAACACCCAAAATTAATGAACACAGTAGACAACAGGCCAACCGACAGCCATACGTACGGTAGCTGCCATCCCTCCAGCCTCTTCCTTCATCCAGAATGTGGCACCTACCTAGTAATCTAATCTCTTCAAGCAAAAGAACTTGCTGCAAAGTATGCAATGGAAAAATTTTCCTGATTAGTCTGGAGCCGTTTTTGCACTCAACTGTTGGGTGTTGGGACACTACTTCCGATGTCCCCCGGGACACCAGTGCCCATTTTCCAGGCTGAGGTGTGAGAATGTAGCTGGGAAACAGTGGTGTGCAGATGAGTAAGCAGCTCACGTTTTCTACTTGCCGGACACTGAGCGAAGCACTTTATGTCTATTTCTCAAGAAAACCCTTTCAGAATCATTAACTATAGAAAGTCGTATGCTTCTTATTTCCTAAAAAAGTATTTTGCACAGATAATTTGGTCCCTCAATTAAATTTATATGGCTTTCACCCCTTCCTTTCCTCACATTCCTTGACCTTTCTCTGTCTTTCTATGTTTTCTTAGCAGGAGGCATATTCAGAATAAAACCTCATTAATTTTTCTCACTTAATTTCAAATGTGTTTTACTTCAGAGAGCAAAGTGGGTGAAAACTTCTGAACAATCTCTGCTCTAAAGGTTTCTAAAGAACAGTGGCAGACTGGGTTTCTAGGAAAAAGGGGGCACAGGTAAAAGTTTTTGATAAAGTGTGTGATTCAGTCATTGTGTGAGTGAATGTGTGAGTGTCTGGCTGGGGCCTCGCGAGCTCCTGACGAGCTTCTTTCTTCTTTGCAGAGGACTGCGACCAGCACCCACCGATCATCAGCTATGCCACGTTCAAAGCCCTCACCTACAAGAAGGGCACCTTGATAGACTGTGAATGCAGGAAAGGCTTCCGCAGGATAAGAAACGGGTCGATCTATCTGCTTTGTATAGGAAACTCTTCCTGGGCCAACAAGTGTCAATGTGTAAGCACTTGTAAGTAGTAGCTCCTTTTGTAACTTCTAAGGGCTTCAGGGAGACAGGGTCCAGCTTCTCTGCTCAGTGAGTCCTACAGACAAAAGCTGGTCTGAACAATCTGCAGGATGATTAACTACAGTGGTTTTTGGGATAATTTGTCAACAAGCAAACATCTGATGAGTGTTTATCAGTTCCAAGAGCTCTTCTAGGATTTCTAAGCCTAAGTGGCTCAGTTACCGTGATTTTGCTGTTGACTTTTCCTCCTTGAATCCCGAAGGCTCTCTCATGCAGCCATACTTCCTTTCAAGATCTTCTATCCACCCTGTGGTATTAGAATGTGGTCGATGTTGTGGGTTCATTCATCTTTATTCCTTGACCCCAGAGATGGTGGAGGCCTCACCATGTACGGATGGTGAAGTTCAAAGATAGCCACCCTGTTGAAGCATCACACTGACTCATTCAGCAGATGTCTCGCTTAGTCTAAGCTGCAGCTCTGTCCCTCACTTCACTGGGATGCTCACATGCAACTCCTCTGACAAGCTCTTTGCAGCAGGCAGTTGTAATAGGAGGAGTTGTCTTGTCATTGCTTTAAGATCCTGTCTCTCTAACTTTAAGGTTTTAAATTGCTTTAGAAGAGTGAAGAATTCATTAGGTTGTAGAAGCAGACCATTCCTAATCGCTATCCCATATACCCATGCATGACACAGAACTGACGACAAGAAAGGAATCCCTTTTAGTGAGACACACATGCACAAAAAGAATTTTCCAGGCTGGGTGTGGTGGTGCACGCCTGTAATCTCAGCACTTGAGAGGCTGAGGCAGGAGGACTGCTGTGAGTCTGAGGCCATCTTAGACTACATGTTGAGTTGAAGACCAGCCTAAACTAAAGAGCAAGGCCTTGTCTTTAAAAAAGAAAGAGTTTTCCACCAGAAAATCATTATTTTCTTCCAGAAATAAGTGGTAGATATTGTCATGGAGCAAATGAATATGGAAAGGTCCGTGCAGGCCACTCCCAAGGAGGGGCTTGTACCTGGCCCACCTTTGTGACCCCAGCACGGAGATCTTACGGGGCACACATGGGCACTAGAGGATGCGTCTGAGTGAATGGAAACATAAAGCATTTGTGAAGTTATTTGTTTCCTTCTTCCCATACTCTGTAGCCCCCAGGAACACAACAGAACGAGTCATACCTCCACCTGAAGGACACAAAGAGAAAAGCTCCCCAGAAATGCAAAGTCAGGTGCAGCCTGTGGATAAAGCAAATCTTCCAGGTAAGAGATGCATCTGAACTATGGTCCTCTACCTGGCTCCCAAGAGCTGACCTCCTCTTGCTAGTGTAGGATGATGTGTTCCCCAAAGGAGGCAAGCCTGTCCACTGTCCATAAGTAAATGCATTTCATTCTCCTCACGGTCTCCTGTTGAAAAGAACCATCGCTTAACATCAGCAGGCTGTCTGCTCAGCATCTCAAGCCTCTCTTATGGGAGCCAAGCCAGGCTATGGGCTAGAAGCTAGCGGAATAGAATTCACTTCAACTCAACCCGATTCAACTCAAAAGCACATGAGGACTGATGTGCGTCAGAAGCTGCCAACAGAAGATATGAACACAAGAACATCAACCTCTGCCTTCTAGGAAATTCTGTTTTTCTCTTAAATAGAAGGCAATGAATTGCAAGCAAAACAATTTCTGTCAAGATGTTTCTTACAGGACAGGGTCATCAAGTGTGCCACAACACCCTGGCGATTCTGCAAAGCTCCTGTCACCTAGCTGATGAGTTATGGATAAGGAAACATTGCAACTGCCCTCGATTTTCTCAAATGACTAATGCTTAAATTAAATCATCATGTCAGGAAAAAAATAGAGGCTGCTAGAAAAATTTGCGCATCTGGTTGTATGAAGATGGCCTTAGTGTTATGCTAATTGCATAACCTTGCAAAGAACTGTATCATATCCTATAGAATCTCACCGGGGCTTGGCACCTCAATGCGTGAGGGGATGGGAAGTATTACTTCAATTTTCTAAAGGAACTGAGACAAAGAGAACTTAAAAGATTTGTCCAGGTTCCTAAAACAGACTGAAATAAGACCTTGGGCCTCCAGATTAGATAAGGAACATTTCTACAGAGTACTCATGTCAAACTACTTTGGATTTGATTTGCATCTTTTTATTTTTAAGGGGAATAGATCATTCCAGGGACATTTTTTATCCCTTCCCTCCTCCAGCTTTGTCCTGGAATGTTGTTTCCAAACATACCGAATATTTGTTTTGCTCTTTCTCTCCATGTCACCCTCCACAATTATTGAAAGGGTTCCAAGAGGTCAGTGGTTATTTTCCTTGTTCAAGAATAACCAGCTGGCCCTGGCTGAGGGATGTCATAGTTTGGAGGTCTGCATTTGACAGAAGCAAACCAAATTCAATTGGTTCAGGCAGTTATGGGTTTTATTGCCCTTGAAAGAACATTTTATTCTGAGACTAGAACACAAGTTCAGTCACACTTTTCAAAGTGCCATATAACAGAAGATAGCTCAGGACAGGGCCAGTTGACTTCCTGCTGGAGCAGAGGGCTTATCCAGGGTACTTGTAGGAGTTATGTAAGATTCTGGAGCTAGAGAGAGTCTAGAGGGCCAGAGCTTATAAGGAGTCTCATGATAGATACAGTTCCATATGATTCAACTGAGGACAGGGGCCGGGGAATCCTGAGATTAAATCAAAACGTGAAGAGCTCTGAGGCCAAAGGTCAGGAGGGCGTAGGCTCTAGTCAGTGGGTGCAAAGGTAGTGGGTACAGGGCAGTGCTGGAAACCTGTGGCATGTGCACCACTGCAGGCTGTTTACATCACTGCAAGTTCTGAAAGGTTCATCACCACTGATGCCGTGGACCTTTAGGAGTCTTGGTAAGACCCATGTCAAGCTTCAGTTATTGCTTAATCACAGATTGTGCTTTGTATCTCTGAAACTCTCTCTTCCTTCCTGCAGATTTTAGCTGTGTCCCCAGTGTTTACCCTCTGGTCCCAGGACAATGAAGATGTATTTTCTTACATATCCAGGGAGGGAGGTGGTTGTTATGCTTGTATCTGTGTGTCTCCCCAAAGCCTCATGTGGTTGTAGGTGGGGCTTTTCCAGAAGTGACTGGATCTTGAGTGCATGATTGACTCATGGTACAACCCTAGAATTGAGGGTGCTGGGATTAAAAGTATGAGTAGCCTGGATACAATAGAGGGGACAGATGGTGGCTTGGTGTTAGTTACGTCTAGTTGGTTGCTTCCTTGCTTTTGCTGTCTTCTGCTTGCCAAGAGCTGTTTTTCATCTGTGAGACGCCCTCTGCCATGCTACCCTACTCTGGAGGCAGCTGATTATGGACTGAAAACTTTATAGACTATGGGCCAAAATAAACCTTTTCTTTTATAAATTTGGTCATCAGATATTTTGTCTCAGCCATGAGTAAAGTAACCGAGACAGTGATTTCCACATTGGCTTTATCCTTCAGCCAAAACCACCCTCCCCACTCCCGTCCACTTCTTCAAACCCCGCATCATCTTTCAGGGGCCAACCCAAGGGCTTCCTTATCTAGGGTAGCAGTCTCATTTCCCTAAATTCCTAGCAAGACTCTGCCCCCAACTGCAATTCCCACCACCTTCCGCCTTCCCGGGTCTTCTGGCTCTATTGGCGTCCAGCCCTTGCAGGAGTGACTGGGTCTCTGGCTTCCTACAGTGCCCAGCAAGGTTCTGACACATGGACATTCTTAGTACATGTGGTTGAATGAAGAATGAATGAAACAAAGGAAAGAATAAGAACCAGGTCCTACCATTAGCAAGAGGTAACCTGGATCCACTCAGAATTCTTTCCCTAAGTTGCCTTCCGGATTCTCTTTCCATCTTCCAGGTGACTGCTGGGAGCCCGCTCCATGGAAACATGAAGCTGCGAATAGAACTTATCATTTCAAGGTAGGGCAGAGCGTTCACTACCAGTGCCTGCAGGGATACAAGGCCATACAGAGAAGCCCTGCCGTAAGTGTCTGCAAGGTGACCTGTGGGAAGACACAGTGGACCCGGCCCCAGCTCACATGCGTAGATGAAAGCCAGCTCCATTTGCTTGCAGGTAAAGGGCTCCTTCCTTGGTTCTGCTCTATTGTTCTTGCCATGTGGTCCATGGAATGTGATCCAGATTTCACTTGCGTGTGACCTACAGCAAACCACTTGATCCCCTGGGCCTCAGGTTTTTCTCATTCTAAAAAAATAGGCCTTCCCCTAAAATACTCCTGTATCCTGGATGGTGATAGTCAGAGTCAAAGAAGGAAGAAAGCTCTTTCAGGTGTTCCCAAGCACCCACGATGCTGCCTCGTGATGATAATGCTGTCCCTTGTCTACTGATCCCAAAATTCTCCCACTTTACCCAAGCTACCAAAACTTCCCTTGGTTGAAAAGGGAAAGTCCCTGTGGGCTCCTTTTACCTCTATATATTGCAAATCCGCCACTTGCACAAGGTCTCCCTTGTTACTGTGCTGCCTCCCTGTATGAGTCCCCACCTGAACGCTGGCAAAAGGACAGATGTGCAGGGAAGGGACTCATTCAAGTGTGCATATGCATACTCCCCACACATGCACACATGCACACACCCACCTACACACACACACACACACGCCACACTACACATGTATAACCTGCGTGCGCTGAGGTCTTCCTCTATGTTCATTCTGAAATCTTCCTTCTACAATCAAAAGTTACATTCGACCACGGGTGTCTCTTTGATCACCATGGTTTCTTACAGCCCTTGCCTCCCTTCAGAGTCTGCGGGGAAGGTACCGCTTTCCCGCAGCCTGCTTCCAATGAGCCAGGGCACGACACTCACTTTTTTTGTAAGAGGCTGAGGAAACAGGTCACTGATCGTGCCAAGAGGAAAAGAGGATGTGTCAAGCAGAAAGGACTGCCCTTTGTGCATTTCCCGTTCATCTGATGCTTCTCCAGTGTTTGTATTCGGACTTATTTCCAAGATGGGGTGGAAATAGAGATGCCAGGGAGGAAAGCTGGTTCAGAGTCTCACAGAGAGCCAGTCAGGGCCAGAATTCCCCCTTACCTGCTCTGCTGAGGCCACTTTAAGATAGGTGAGAAAAACCTGTCTCTCATTTTTCCTGTACCAGCTAGAAAGGGGCCATGGTTTGGCTGGCAGCTAGCTTGCTTCCCCTTGTGCCCCAGTGAGCTGGGACAGTCTGCTTCAGTGTCCTCTCTGGATATCTCATGGTGTCACTGCTAGCAGGTAACTATCATTCTTCTCTTCAACATGAGTGCAGCCGGACAGACAGTGTGTTGCACACTTCTGGCAGTATGGTTGCTGTCTTGAAGAAGGTGGAGGGTGCCCTGGAGAGGCTAAGATCAGAAAAGGAGGAATCTGGGACCCTTATTTGCATACCTAACATTTACAGCAAGCCTTCAGCCCTGCCTCCACCCTTGAAACAGGCCTGCAACTGCAATATAAGCAGCTTTCCCCACCCACATCTTGGGTTTAATCTGAGAGGGCTCCTTCCTGTGTACTGGCCTCCCTGTGCACAAGCCCGGTTAAAATAAAGACTTCCTTTGGTGGTCTTGTAAACCGCTCATGTTTATTTCTCGGCAGTATGGGCCTCCAAAAGTTCTGAAGATCTTTTGGTTTTATCCTGAGTAGTGTGGACAAAGTGGTCAATTCAAAAGAAAAGGCAATAAACACTCAGAGCTGTTAGCACCGAATAGTTCAGAGGCCAGCAGCCAATGAAGACCAGGGGCAGAGATCAGCACCCAGTAGAGTTGACCTACAATGTCCAGCACAAGCCAGCACCAGAAGGTGGTGGCTGGCAGTGGCAGAGTCCAGTGCCTGGTAGAATTGACCTATAGTGTCCAACACAAGCCAGCATCAGTGACAGCTGGCAGCAGCAGTGCCCAGCAGCTGGCTGTATCAACTGTTGACAACCGGCATTACCAAAGTGCAGAGCTGCGCTTTGCCAATTCACGATGTCCACCTGAATCGAGCAAAAGAGCCCCAGGCAACAACTGAACTCCACTGACAGGAACTGTGCCGCCAGAGATGTACCCAAAGCAGGAGTCTTGTCTCAGCAGGCACACCTGGGGCCAGCCTCTAGAAGGCGGGTGTGAGGAGGGAGGGGTGAGATTCTTTCTCATCCACCCATCTTGGGCTCCACAAGCGTTGTTTACCTTCTCTCCCAGGTCAGGAAGACACTCCTGCAAGCACTGATGCCCTTCCTGAAAGTGAGGCTTCCTGCCCCACCACAACAACAGGTATGGGAGAGGTGGCATGAGGACGGAAGTTCACTCACTAAAGCCGAATCAGGAAAGGGCAGACCTTGCCTGACATACACCCCTGCAGCAGATAGGCAGGGTGGGGAAGAGAAGCCAATCCCAGAGACCCCTCCCCTCCAGAGCAGGGATGGGCCTTAGCAACCTGCATACCCCACGGCAAGTGACAGAAAGGAGCCACCAAGTCAGCAGTCCCCCAGGCAGTGGGGCGGTAACTGAGCTGGCTCCTCCGCCCCACCAGGGAGGAGTCACTGGGAAACCCTCTGACTCTCTAGCCTCGCGTAGTCCTATTCTTGGCATAAACTGACTGCCCCTGCTCTCCATTTCCCACAGAGCTTTCAAAAGAGAGAGAAACAGCTACAACCATGGAGACGCCCATATTTCCAAGCGAGTATCATGTAGCAGGTGAGTGAGACCGTTTCCTTTTTGGACAAAATGCACATCCAACTCGGACATGGACAGATTGGTTGGCCGGTTTAAACAATCCTATCTTACAACATATAAAGGTTTTGTTGTTGTTGTTGTTGTTTGTTTGTTTGGTACTGGGGTTTGAACCCAGGACCTTGTGTTAGGGAATTGATCATGCTAAAGTATGCTGTGACGCCGCCTCACAGGCGGCATGCTCCTGGTACATCTTGGCTCCTAAAATGACCTCATGCCCTTATCTCTGGTTTCCCTACCCCCCCAAGGCCACAGTGGTCCAGGAAAGTTGAAACCTGTGTCTGCAGGACTGGGCCCATAAAAGCAATCTGGCCTGTGATAGGTTAAAAGTAGCTCACTCCTGATACATAAGCAATAACCCACCCCAAAACTGATAAAAGACCTTCCTTTCTTTGTTCTCTCTCCTTCTGCTTCTTCCTCCTCCTCCCCCCCCCCACCTCCCGGCCTTTGTGCTCCGCCTGACTCTCTGCAACAAAGATCTCCTGTGGACCTCTCGGTGCATGAGTGACCTGATTGGGAAGGGGACACCCTAAGGGGCACGCGAGACCCCTTTCACCTTGGGCTTGCCAGGCACGTGTGGTGCCACTGAGCTAAATTCTTGGCCCTAACATACAAAGTTTTAAGGATAAAAAAAATGAATCCAGATACCACCATCACTCAAGAATCTGTTACAATATATTGTAACAAAGCAGCCTCACCCAGTTCCTGAGCAGACTGAAAGGGCAATGCCTCATGCCCATTAGTGGTGAACAGGCCAGGAAGAAGGTGGAGGGGCTGTACAGCCAGGAAGAGAGAGAATGCGGT
This sequence comes from Fukomys damarensis, assembly GCF_012274545.1. Taxonomy (NCBI): domain Eukaryota; kingdom Metazoa; phylum Chordata; class Mammalia; order Rodentia; family Bathyergidae; genus Fukomys; species Fukomys damarensis. The sequence continues at coordinate 598,722 of NW_022900922.1, read as the reverse complement.
TCCACAGACAGGTTCCACAGACGGGTTCCACAGACGAGGCAGCAGTTTCCTGTCAGGGGGGAAAATACAAGCGTAAAGCTCCCTCTGCCTGGACGGTAATAAATGACTGACTTCAGAACCTCTGCAGATCAGCATTTGGAAAATGTGAACACTTTCAGGTGTTAATGTGTGTATTTATCTTCTTGTTTCACTGTTTCTTTCACCACATGCAGATCTCATTCACAGTCTCCTTAAATGAGTCCTCTGAGCCTTTCTGAACTGCTTGTCTACCTGTTTGGCCCAGAGGAGAGGCTCAGCACCTTTTCTTTCTTTTTTTTTGTACTGGGGATGGAAGTTGGGTCCTTGCGCTTTGCACTTGCGAGGCAGGCCGCAGAACCACTGAGCTAAATCCCCAGCCTACAGCACCTTTTCTTTAAGGCACATCCTCCATGCCCGCCTACCTCACCCTGATTCCTTAAGCCTTCCAAGAAGCCCTGGGGGAGGGACCTGCACTCCAAGAAGGGGAGGCAGAGTGACATCCACCCCTTCAAGAGGCCCTTGCTCGACTGGGGGGCTTTGTCACCTACTTTATGTGCCCACCTCCTGGTGTCCCCAAAATTCAGCCACACTGTGCCCTTGCTGAACTACCTCTCTGTTGACAGTGGCTGGCTGTATTTTCCTGCTGATCAGCACCCTCCTTCTGACTGGCATCACCTGGCAGTGGAGATGGTGAGTTCACTACTGTTGAGGCAAAACTTCTTTCGTCAAAAGACGGAAGAGGCAAAGCACCCCGAGATGCATCCCCAGAAAAGCATAACCACCATCTGTGAGTTTGCACTAGGCTAAAGGAATGAAGAATTAAGAGTAGTCAGCTTTGCACTCCCTTTAGAGAAGATGGCAAGCTTCACCGGGTCGCTCTCGACTATCCGGCATACTTTACCATTGCACTAGGGTAGGCCTTCGCCAACCCTGATATAAACTCCCCAGAAAGACCTCCACACCCCAAGTCCTTATGGATTTTAGCCCAGCCAAAGAGAGAGAGGGACGTATTTCTCCCCTTCTTATACCAGTATAAGTAACCAAACGTTAAGAATCTGAAATATCCTTTTATCATTCCTTATGTGAATTAAAAATACAAATTATCTCAATGCAATTGAGAAGCCCTCCAGGGTCATCATACTAGGAATTATGCATAGATCCAGTGGTCCACCCGTTTCTCTCAGAGTTGTTTCGGGATTACAGACACAGAGTACGTGCCTGACATATTGCAGATACTCAGTACTTGTCAGGCCTTCTCCTTTGTCCAGCTAGGTACCTGGGAAGGATCTGACCTGCATCTAGGACGTAGAGGACAAGGCTATGTGAAAGCCATTTAGAACTAGAGTTGTGAGGTTAAGAACAGCCTGAAACTATGGAAGTATTTAAGAGGCCTTGAAGTACTGCCATCTTTGGGAGACAAAAATCTCAAAACGACCTTTTTGGTTCGAGAGCAGGAAAATTCTGCTTCCCAGGATCTAGTTTCATCGATGATACCGCTCTTGTGGCCAAGCCGAAATCCTACCTTTGAATTACGGCACCACTGGAAGCTTAGCCAGAGTCTTCTTTGTTTTGGAACAACTGCTAGGAGCTAGGGATGCACTGCAGCAGCCTTGCGTTGGCCACATTTTCAGGAACTTGTACTGAACTTTGCTTTGCAGTCCTGGGGATGGAATCCAGGCCTCAACCATGATAGGTAGGCAGATGCTCTATCTCTGAACCAGCCTTGTGAAATTTTTAAAAGCTTAGTTCTTAAAAATTAAAGTGTACAAACTAATAATTAAATTATATTAAAACAAAAGTAATAAATACTCACAATTAACAAATACCTCATTATTTACTACATCTTACTATCGTCTCTATTCTCAGAGTTATCTACACCTATGGTACCTCTAGCACAGAAATAGTAGAACATGGGATACTACTTTTCCCAGCTCTGTGTGCAGGGGATGTCACATTGGTAGCTGAGAGATCGGCATGGTAGGGCTATTTACACAATGGAAATGGACAGCCGTTTCTAGAGAACTGGATGCGAATGATTCCCAGTACAACCCTGCCTGGAGCTTTGCCTTGAGAAGCTCTGGTAAAGGTAGGAAGTAACCAAGAGTTCCTGTGAGTTAGGTAAGGACAGGGGCACGTCTAAAACCACCCTGTCCAATATGGTAACCACTAGCTACCTGGGGACATTGAAGTTTAAAGTTAGATATTTGAAATACCATGAAAAATTCAGTTCCTTAGCTGTCCTGGCCACATTTCAAGCAAACTCAAGATTTCATCTTTACAGAAAATTCTGTAAGACAGCACTGGCTGGAAAACAGGAGTTTCAATTCATGAAAATCATTTCCCACACTTTGTTGCTCTTGTTATTCCAGTTTGGCAGCTATTATCCTCCATGTAGGTACAAATAAAAACTATGGAAGATTTGCTAATGTCAGGCACTGTTTCAGGGATCCAGAGATGAATACAACATGGTCCTGTTCTTAGGAGACTACCACCTAGTGAGAAGAGCAAAACAAAACAAAGAAAACATGGACTTGAAATATAATTTGTTAAAAATCTAAGATAAGGTGTAGTAGAAGCTATCATAAAGGACAAAATCCTACATAAGAGTTCAAAAAAGGTTTTTGGGACTGATTTTGCCTGCCTACAGCCAGGTCAAGAAAGGCAGAAAGTAGCTTCTGGGTAGAGGGAACAGCAGGAAAGATACAGAGAAATAGAATAACATGATAATAGGTTAGGAAAAGCTGGGTGGAGCTGAGCAAGTGGGATGCGGAGTGAATCGGGCCATTTTGACAATGTGACACACCGTAGAGGTGGACACTCCGAGCCGGGGAAGACGGGGTCAGGCTGAGAAGCTTGGTCTTGATTGTGAGAGCAACAGAGAAACTCAGAACATCTCTGTTGGAGCAAATGGTAATACTGACCTTCCAAGTGCCCTGACTACCACGTGGAGGCCAGATTTATAGTGGACACTATGGGAGCAATTTGAATACGTTATGACAGAATAAATCCACTTGGGAGACGATGAAAGCTTGCATAGGTAAAGGAGAAAAAGAACAAAAAATGCATAAAGAAAATCAAATGGGCTGAGTGAAAGTGAGTCTTAAGGAAGAGGGATGAGTCAGAGAGGACTCCCACTTTGCAGTATGTGAGACAGCTGGACCCTGTATCCACCATGTCCTTGAATGAGACATAAAATGAGGATCTCAAGTCATACACCCCTTGGGAATTAGCCCCAAAGCAGAGACCCTCATATTATTCATTTCCCGAGACCCATTCAGCATCTATCAGTACTTTCTAGCCTGGAGTTAACAGGGATAGGGGAGGGCTTCCTTGGGTTCTTTCTCAGATGCATTCGTGGAATACCGAATGGAGTTATCATGCTATAGAAACCATGCAGTAGAATAGCTTTGGGCTTCTGGCGGGATGGAGAAGCTTTGAGATCAGGTTTTATCACGTGGGGAGGTAACATCATCCCGAGGCAGAATCTGAAATTAGCAGGTCGGTTGGGACTAACGTGGAATGTTCTTCCCACATTGTTTTAGAGTAGAACCACATTTCCCTTGGTACAATATTACACATGGCTACGATGGAGGTCTATTGTTACCAGAACGCTCAGCTTGTGTCCCGCAGTGACAAAGAAGGAAACCATGAATGAAAGACATAGGGTGCAAGCAAATTTATTTAAAAGGCATAAAGGCATGTAAGTAAAAGATATAAAGGCAAGGAAGCAAAGTTCTTGCTGGCCAGGAGGGAATTTTGAATAGGATTGCCCAAGTCCTTGTTGAGTTTTAGGGATTTAGAAGGGAGCTTGGGCTGTTGTGTAAGGAATACAACCTCCACCATATAATTGACCAAGTACTTTTTAGGGTCCGATGTATGCAGAATTCACACAATGTTTATGCGGGACCCATGTGCCCTTGAGCCAGTGGATCACCTGATCATGCTCTGGTGAGGTTCCGGACAGCCAAAGGAAACCTGGTAGATGTTTTTGTGATATTCCTGAAGGGTCAGGACTCATCAGACACCATTTTGGGCTTCCCAACTCCATTTTATTGGAGTTATCCTCACTCGACTGTCTTTATTGCCTAATAGCATCCTAATTCCCATCTTACTAATTCCTGTTACGCTGTCACAACAGGAAGAAGAGTAGAAGAGCCACCTAGAAAACCAAGAGTGGTAAGAACAGCCCACAGGAGTCATGAAGCATACGCAAAACCAAGGAAGTAAAACACTTTCCCAACAGCCGTCTCTTGTGACCACTTAGAGTTTGGAAAGCTCTAAAGTTATCTCATGGTAATTCATCACTAAGCCAGACTGTACCATCAAAGAGTGAGTTCCAGACTGTTCCAAAAAGTCCAAGGTCTTTAAAGGGAAGATGGAGGAACAATCAGAACATTCTGTCATATTTTTGTGTATAAGAGTTGATGAAGGCTAGAATGGTATGCGACTCCATACCACAGACAATACAAAGAAAAATACCTTCATGTGGATTTCACGCCAGCTTCCCAGCTTGGAAATCCTAAGTGAAGCCCAGCACTAAAGTAATGCCCTGTGGTTCTGGATCTTGTCCTTGCGGTTCCTTCCCCTGGCTCTAGCTGCTTTCCTATTCTCCTGATTATATAACTTACTGAACATCTTGTAAGAACTCTGAGATGGTAATGAAGATGCTTTTTTTTTTTAAAGCTCAGTCTAATAAGGAAATCCCCTTCTATTGTGGGTTTACTTATTATTTCCTAAAGAACAGGTGCTACGATAGAGTAATTTGGGGGTAACACCAAAATAGGGCAGCCAAGCCCTGGGAATTATACCAAATCAACATTTGAAAGGATTTCAGTGGAGTCAGTGCCAGAAACAGAAGGATAAACCAGGTCCCAGGTCATGAGTTATGCTTATTGAAACATTTTACCTGTATATTCGGCCTCTTTATAAGAGTTTGTGTCTTTGGAACTACTGTAAGTCATACTCTGAATCTGGCCTGCACTAATGTAATGTTTACTGGTTGACATGCAGTGTGTGAATGTGTACTTCCCCAATATTTGTTATTAAAACACTGAAAAAATCAATGCTTTCAATGTCTAAGGGAGGAATAAAAGAAGGAATGAAGATGATGGAGAGATTATATTGATATCTTGAAATTTAATTTTGGAAACTTTGGTAAAGATATCCCAGTGGTCCTCAAGTGTCACCCAAAAGCGAGCCAAACCAGAGTCACCTGGAGGCCTTATAAGACACAGATTTTTGGATCCATCTCAGTTTCTGAAACATAAGATCTGGGATTTATGTTTCTAGAAAGTTCCCAAGTGAAACTGATGATCCTGGTCTGCACACCACACTTTGAGAACCTCTGGATTTCCCCTGTGCACACCTACCCTCAATCTTACCCCTCAAAATCACCTTCAGTGTTACGGCTTCAGTGAAATCTTCTGGGTAAGTTATTTCCTGTCAAACTAGTTAACTCAGATATTCAGATTTAACATCTGATATTTAAATTGTCAACCAGTTTTCCTTTCTGAAAAGGCAGAATAATTTTGTGAAACATAGTGGCAGATTTCACCAGAGTCTAGATATAGATTATTATTTTCTGTCCTTTGTGTGGCCAACCAGGTACAAACCAGAGTTTCTCCAAATATATGCCCCACTTCCCCAGATATGTTTTCTGGATAAAGTTGAGAGGACTCAGAGAAAAAAATATTTTACTCTTATTTGAGCAAAACTGAATGGTATTATAATTACTCATTTTGGAGGATCCAGGAGGCTGTTACATCAAAAAATTTTATGATACTAAGATGTTATTTACTTATTTTTGGTCTCCTTCCTCTTGCAAATGTATGGTGGAATTTTCCAGAAGCTACATAAGTGGTGATGTCATTAGTGGTGATGTTTATATGTAACAATTTTATTCCTACTGTTTATAAAAGAATTAAAAATGGTATTTTAAAAATTTCTTGCTCTTCGTTTCAAAATATGGTAAATATTTCTGGATATGAATCTACATAAGCAAAAGCTAGTTAAGAACTTCAATAGCTTTAATAATTTTTCATAACTAAAAAGGGCTGTGGCCAGGCGTGGTGGTGCACGCCTGTCATCCCAGCACTCGGGAGGCTGAGGCAGGAGGATCGCTGTGAGTTCGAGACCAGCCTGGGCTACATAGTGAGTTCCAGGTCAGTCTCAACTACACAGTGAGACCCTGTCTCAAAAAGAAGTGGGAGGCTTGTGTAAATCAGGTCTAAAAGGTACAATGCATAACGTGAAACAGGAAGAAGAGGTGCGCAGGGGAAGGGGAGATGGAAAGGAAGTAGGGGAAGGAGAGAAGGGAATGGAATTAATATGAAAACACGGAAGCAAAGTCTCTGTAGATAGGGAGGGTGGAGGGGTTGGAGGAAGGGCAGGGGATGGGGACAAATAAGAACCACGACGGGTCGCGTAAAGACCAGATTTCCCACGATGAGTGTCATGACATCGCATGCCTTAAATGTACCAATAAAATGAATGAGGAAGGCGGCTTGGCAAATGCTAGAGAGCACTTACGACGTCATCGGACGACTCAGAAACTCAAACCTACAGTGAGAGAACTGCGGACACAGGTCTGTGATGAAGCACTTACGTAGCAGGCATAAGGCTCATGTTCCATCTCCAGCATCACAAAGAACAAAAGCAAACAGAACTGCAACGAAGTTAAGGTGACTTCATGCCATTAAGTGACTTTAAACAAAGAGAAAGAAAAAAACTTCATATGCTGTTGTTGGGAATGTACAATAGTGTGGTGACTATGAAAAACAGATCGGTAGTTACTCACAAACTTAGACACAGAATTACCAAAGGGCCTGGCAATCCCACAGTTAGGTGTATACTCAAAAGAGATATGTCTAAACACAAACATGTCACTGGTCATTCGAGAGATGCAGATGAAAACAACACTGAGATTCCACCTCACCCCACAAAGAATGGCTGCTGTCAAGAAATCAACCAATAACAAATGTTGTGGGGAGAAAGGAACCCTTCTCCATTGGGAGTGCAGGCTGGTGCAGCCACTATGGAATTCAATATGGAGATACCTCAGAGAGCTGGGATTTGCCCATCAGTTGGAAACTGGATAAAGAAGATGTGGTTTTTGTATAAAATGGAATACTACTCAACCATAAAGAATGAGAAATTAGAGTCATTCATAGGAAAATGGATACATATTGAGGATATACTCCTAAGTGAAATAAATAAGTCACACACGTGTAAATACCGAATAGTTTCTCTGGTGTTAAAAAATATAATAGTACATAAGATCCTAATGAGATAATTGACAATGTGAAATAGGAGGAAAAGGGCTAAAAGTGTAGGGAAAGTGGGAAGAGTAGGAGAAAGGTAATAAAGGAAAAGGAAAAAATATGAGAAAATGAAAAAATGGAAATGAAGTGTTTGTAAATGGGGAGGGGAGGAGGGGTGAAGGGAGGGCAGGGACAAGGGGAAAAAATGAGAACCAAGACCTGTCACGTAAAGGTACAAGGTCCCAATGATGAATGTAACTGTACTGTATACCTAAAATGTACCAATAAACTCAATTTTAAAAAAAGTAAAGGCAAACAGTACACTACTGTTTACAACAGCATTATTTATAATTTTTTGGTTTTGGGTTTTTTGTTTTTGTTTTGTTTTGTTTTTTTGGTACCAGGGATTTTACTGGGGACCTTGCATGAGGCAGGCAGCAGCACCTCTGAGCTAAATCCCTGGCCCAACATTATTTATAATTACTAAAAGGTAGAAAAAACAACTATCCATTAAGAAATAAATAAGTAAATCATGGTATATCTGTACAATGGAATATTATGCAGCTACAGAAAGGAATGAAATATCAATACATGCTACAATGTGGACGAGCCACAAAAACATGATGCTAAGTGAAGAAGAAGTCAGACCAAAACATCTTCATGTTGTGTGATTCCTCTGTGTGAAACGTCCACCATAGGTACCTCCATAAAGACAGGTATGATTAGTGATTGTCAAGGATTGGGGGAGTGGTTACTTTAAAGCATATGGAGTGCTTTTCTAGGATGATAAAAAAAGTTCTCATACTTAAGAAAGATAGTCGTTGTACAATACAACCTTGTGAATGCACTAAAAAAGTCACTGAATTATAATAGTTTTGTTTTAGGTGAAATTGTCAGGAGCCATTCTACATAATTTTGGGGAAACATCATTTCACGATTCAGTTATGATTAGGGCTGTTTGAGGCCTGGGCTTCTTGCCTGAGAGCCGGCTGTGGCAGGTGGAAACATAATTCGTTTTGCCTCCAGTCACGGACAAGGCCTCAGTGGTCCCTGGTGATGTGAGGCCCAAGGATTACATCAGCTGAGGACATTCTGGTCCTTTACAAGCTGAATAGTATTCCAAAAAGAGAAAGGTTTCACCTGGGGAGGGACAAATTCATTATGAACTTAACCCATCCCACCTACTGTTGTAAGAACATTTTTGCCATCCTAATCGACATAAGCCCCACATTGACTTACCACCCTCACCGTCATAGGATCATCACCACCCTCCAAGTCATCTGATGCTCCCTAGGAACCCAGTAAATCAAGCTCAGGACGCCTTTGTCGTTGCTGTGCAGAGCAGCGCGGCTCAGGCCAAGGACCTTGTGTCCCACCTGCTCTCTCCACCATAATGTTCTGCCTCACAACGGGCTCAGACACTGTGGGCTGAGTAACCACAGACTGAAGCCTCTGAAACCATAAGCCAAAATAAACTTTCCCGCTTTTAAGTTGCTCTTCTCAGAAATCATTTCACAGCGATGGGAAACTCACTAACTCATTCATAGTTCTCCTACCTGAGGAATTTAACATTTTCTGTAGTGCCAGCCTGCAGATGATAAATTCGCTTTGCTTCCATTTGCAAAACAAACAAATACAGCTTTATTTTCACTTGTGAAAGATCTGTTTAATGTCTTCCTTATAGAACATTTAATTATTTTTTTACTACCTTCAAGATTTTCCTGTTATTGCTGGTTTTCAGCATTTTGATGTTAAAGGGCCCAGGTGGATTCTTATTTGTGTTTGTCTAGCACAGGGTTCTCTTTTTGGATCAGTGGCTGGTTGTCTTTCATTTATTTTGGGGAATCTCGGCTATTATTTCTTCTGTCCTCTCTTCTTTTTTCTGTTTCTTGAATTCAATTACATGTATGTTAGACCATTTCATATTGTCCCACCTCTCTGTTAGGTTTTCTTCTCTTTTTACTCCTTATGTTCAGGATGGATAAGTTCTAGTGACTATCTTTAAATTCACAAATTCTTCCCTCTAATGCACCCATTGTTCTAACAAGCAGGCTGGAAGAATTCTTAGTATTTGAGATCATGATTGCACTAAGTTGTAAGCAGAGACCTTACTCTCAAATAGAGTAATACTGGGGACTGGAACTTCCACTCATAAATTTGGGGGAATGCAATTCCATTCAAAAATGCTAGTTTTTCTGTTTCTTTTAGAATTACATATCTCTGAGAAAATTCTTTATCATACAGGTTTCTAATTTTTTACTAGCTCTTTCAACACATTTTTTTTTTAACATACTAGAGTTTAAACCCTGGGCCTTACATAGGCTAGACGAGTCCTCTACTACTAAACTATATCCCCAGCCCTAGACCCTTTAATACATTATTTATAGTCAAAAATAGCTGATAGTTTCAGCATCTGTATCATCTGTTTCCAACTCTACTGACTGTTTTTTCACTTTTTCTCTGATTTTTGGGGTCTCTTCTTGGGCTGAATGCTGAACTTTTGTGTAAAAAAACAGTAAACTGAAATAACCCTGGCACCCAGAAATGGCTGTCCACGTGCCTGCGTCAGGTGGTCAGAGCAGAGCCTAATTCGGCACTTTATGGGCATGTGACCAGGGCTGGCACGTGACCAGGACTGTCATGCCAGCCCCCCACTGCTTAGAGGGGCCTTGTACTTAGTTTAATGCCCTATTGTTACTACGTATAAATTCTTAGTAATTGGAAAAAGGGCCTTCATATTTTTATTATGTACTGGTCTTGAAAAGTGTATTGTTTTTCCTGCTCACAACTGTGACTTCAGGCCCACATTAGAATATCTGCAGATAAGAATACTACGATAAATGATGGAAATGCTTTCATTTTATATATAAATTTACCCAAATTATTGAATATAGATGATTGGGTAAGCAAATAGATCCAGCCAATAAGATGATGGGTTTCGGAAAACACTAAGATCTGAGAGAAATTAAATGTTATAGGCCATATATAGAACCAGAGGTTGCCTCAAAAACCTAAATAAAAAATTATCAGTTATGTTAAAGAGATGTCATCATTAGTCAGAATTTTCCCATACCAATTTACCAGGTGAAGGGAAGAAATGGCAAATATAAATATGCTTTTAAAGACAGAATAATCCAAATAATTGTTTATACCTTATAAAGTAGAAAATTTATTCCTACTGTATTATAGATTTGATTAGTAAGTTCTGGTATAAATAAGTTTCTCTTTAAACATACAGGAAGAGTAATTGTAATGAAAATTATTTTAATCACTAAAATGTGAGAAGTCGTAGAGATACGGTTTATGAATACATTAAAATTGATAAAAGTAAAAAATATACTGTCTTTCCTTCCATCAGGAAAATGAAAACACTATGGTTAATAAAAAAGAAATCTATAAGAGAAAAAAAGTCTAAGCCAATCAGAAATGTAGTTTCTCTTTTTAGTGTATTGTTAGGATAAATTTTAGTTACTAGCACTAGAAATACTAAAAATAACAATGACAAAATAGGCTGAGTATGGAGATACACATCTGCAATTCCAGCACTTAGAAGGCTGAGGCTGGAGGATTGCCAAAAGTTTGATGCCAGCCTGGGCTCCATAGTATAATAAGTTCAAGGCTAGCCTGAGCTACATAGTAAGACCCTGTCTCTAAAAACCAAACCAAACAAAACCAAATCAAACAAAAATCAAAATAGATGTTTATTTTCCTCCATGTTTGAGAAATTCAAAGAAAGACAGTGCAGACTGGTTTGGTCCACCGGGTGTCCGTGCTTTCTGTCTTGTTTTCACTTTATAAGTGACATGTGGCATCCAGAGTCCTTACAGCTATGACTCAGCAGTCATGTCTGTATTTCAGTCAGCAAAAAGGAAGAAGAGTAAAGAAAGAAATATTCTCTCCTTTTAAGGTTATTTAAACTAAGTCACAGGAGACAAAGCACACCTCTGCGGTTTTCCGATTTGTTTTGCACCAGGGAAATTTGTCTATTGGTTTGGGAGAGCATATAAAAAGAATCTCTAAAATGTATGAATTATCTGATGAAAGAGAAAGAAACAGGGAGTCAGGATAACCCGTACTCGCACAGTCAGAGGCTTCAGCAAGCAAAGGCTGGAGAAGGCAGAGGCCCTGGCCAGCCAGAGTCATTGAGGTCTATTGTGACGTCACAGTCACTCCGCGGAAAGGGGCTGTGTGGGGCTGCTGAGGATACGCTGTTGATGCAGCAAGGCTTGTGAAAAAGAGCCGAGGCGCTCTTGGATGAGGAACAGCACTGACAAAATGTAGGTTGTGGTTAGCAAATAACCTTGTCCTTTTAGTAACGAAGGTTTTGATTCTGGGATCGAAATTTGAGTAAGAGTCACTCTGACCTTGGCACGTAGGCTTTGGCCAGACTCGCTGCGATAGACAGACCGTTGTGGGGTTACAGCCTGGGTGCAATCAGTGGTGACCCCCGCGAGAGTCCACGCCAGATTTAAAATGTGTTCACAGTTCATGTTTTGTAACGCGTTTCATTTTATCTCAGTCTTCCTCCCCTTTCCCTCCCCTTTCTGGAAGCCCCTCCCCTTCCTACGTACAAAAGCTTTGTTTCCATTGTTTCTTTCTAGTTTCACTTTTTTTCTTGTCCCTTCCTTTCTTTCTCCTTTCCTTGTTTTCCTTTCCCATTTGAAGATTTTTCTTCTCATTTCCCATTTCCCAATATTCATTATATATTTTAGCCCTTATTTCTGTTTTCGGTTTCGCATACCAGAAAAAAATGCAGCATTTAAACGTGAAATGCTTTCATTTTATAAGCCTGTTTACTTTAAATATCTTGTTTCTTTAAAATAGCTACTTTGTACCAGAAATAGCCCTAGTGAAATGTCCAGAGTAAACTCACTGGGGTAACATGAGCAAGACGAGGCTGCAGCTGTTGGCTTGCCTTCTTTTAATTAAAAAAAAAATTATAAACAAAAAAATCGATCTTAAAAATAAGATACTCAATTCTGAGAATTTTTAAATGTAGTTTTTCGAATAGGTAATACAATAATATGTTCTAAACATAAGAAAAAATGTAATAAATGAAAAAGTGTACAGAAAAACATCTACTCATCCCCACCCCGGAGAAGCCCGTTTGCTTTCTCGCGAGCCTTTGCACTTGGTTGAATAATGTGTTCAGGTGCAATCAAAGAGAAAAGTGAGGAAGATGGCTGAGTGGTGAGCTCAGAGAAAGAGCCGCTCCGAGATTTGATGTCCTGACACTAGAATATCGCAATGTGACAAGGAGAGGAAAGAGGAAGTGGATTCCTGGAACCCAGGAAGAATCTGGAGCAAGAACTGAAGCCCATGGGGAGAGTGACGGGGACGACTTCAGTGAGTAGGAGGGACGGAACAAGCAGCACTTTCTCCCAGAGTCCGGACTCATGAAGTGGAAACGGGGTTGAACCTGCAGACACATGGTGACTACTGATGACTGCAGAAGTCTCCGTGGAGAAACACACCAGTGGAATGGAGCAGTGGATGCAGCACACAGCCGTGCCTAGTTCCGGCTCAGTGTCACCCAGGAGAGGGCGATTGGCTGGTAGCCATCTTGGAAGAGGCCGCCTGAGCTCAGAGCTCAGAATAGCTGTGGACTGACTCCATCTGAGTAGTTCCTTCGGTGGAACTAAGGGTGCCGGCTGGCTAGGTTTATCCAATGCCCACCATAAAGCTATGGCTGGCTTGCTGGGATTAATCAGTTGGGATCTGGACTCTGTCTGCCCATGTTGTCTACTTTTCTTGATTGCTTGAACGTGGTTTCTAGTTTTTGTTGTGGTGGTGGTTCTGTTCTGTTCTTGTTTTTATTTCTTCCTTTCTCTTTCCTGCCTGTCTTCTTCAGCAGTTTCCCAAAGTTTGTAAGATCTTACTCTGCCCTCTGGCCTTGCTTCTAATTTCTTTCTCTTCTTCTATTTCTCTATGCCCCCCCCCAACTCCTTTTAAGTCTTCTCCCCTAAAACACTTAATGAAGGACTTTTTATTGCATACAATTTTCTGGCTTGGGTTCTCATTTTCTTTGCTTTTTTATTTGAGAATTTATGAAATCTGTATATATGAGTAGTATGAAGAGTATTAAGGTCCATCTGTCATTTTCCTCTTTCATCTCTGCTTTCTACAAACTTCATTTTCTGTCGCTACAGCTTGTTTGGTTGGAAATTTGTTAAGACAAATGTTATGTTATCCATATATCTTTGTACCTATTTACTGATGGCGAATATTAATTTTTAAGTAAATTTTATTATAACTATACTTAAATAATCATTAATATCATTTAGTATCTGGTACATATTACAAATTCTCCAACTCTCTCAAAGATGATATCAGAAAAATCTGATCTTAAAAATGTGAATTTTTTTAGTTGCTTTTGAATTTCAAATATAAGTAATATTTTTTCCTGTGGGAAGTTTTGTTAGAAAATGTAAGTGATACAATCAACAAGCATATGATATTTATCAATTAATAAAACCAAAGAGTTTATAAATCATAAAATTTTGAGGACAGTTTATCAACTACAATATGTAACTTTGGTTTATTTGTAATTACATTATTTCAAAAATATTATAAGAAAATGAGAAAGAACATAATGTTTGAAGATCATATCAAACTAATAATGTATTTTGATTAGTCTGTGTTACATAAATTTTTATTTCATATCCTTTTTTGCTGTCATATATATGTATATTTGAAATTTTTATTTAGTATCTTCATTTTTTGTTATCATGTATGTTTGCAATCTTTAATTAAAAAAACTTTTTTCTGGTTTGTTTTAGATTTTGCTATATAACCACAAATCTAGTCCATACAGTTAAAGGTGGCAAATTAATAGTTATCATAGTTTGTCATTTCTAGGCTGTGTTTGATGCTGTTGTTACTGCTGATTGTTGTACTTTAGCCAAGGTGACATGATTGTGCTAAGAAGTTCTTCCTGTTATACCAAGACTGAGATTGCCTAAGGATCTTAAAAAAAAAAAACTATAGACCAATGCCAAAGAACTGGCAGTGGGCACACCTAGACAGAAACTCCTCATATCCAACAAGTTGAAGAGGCAGGATCTTGCAACATACTCAATACACAAAAGCCAGCTATACCTGGAAGATACCTCTGAAAAGTAATCATTTCCTAAGGGCTCTGGACACTGTTAATAAAGTTACTCACCTGCAGCAATTTACAAGCATTAATCCAAAAATTAAGCTTTTAAAAAAATGGAAAATGAGAAGAAACAGGAACAAGATACAATGCCCTCAGACTTCCAGCTGACCAAAGACAAACCCAGAGGCCAATGAGATGAAACAATCTGAAATCCACCCACAGGGACTCTCTGAAATGGTAATAGGAGAAGTAACAAAGCGGATAAATGAGCCTCTAGAAAAAAATCAAAGCAGAAATAATTTCTCAGACAACTGCAGAAATAGTGACCAGAATTAAAAACATGCTTAGTGACACTAGAGCAGATACAGATTTTTTTTAAATAGGGGAGCTGAGGAAAACGATGGAAACCATGAACACTCAACAAAGAAAAGAATTAGAATCTATCAAACAGATTCAAACAGACATCCAAGAGATTAAAAATCCCACTGAGAGTAGATGCAGCAGAACGAGCCAATGTGAGGACAGAATATCAGACATAGGAGATAGGATTGTGGTTAGCAATCATGAAAGATTTCTTAAAAACAGCAAGGGGCCATGAGAAATCAATCCAGCACTTGCTGGATGATGCCAAGAAGAATAACATAAGATTTATCAGAGTTAATGAAAAAGCATGAAATGGCACAAATGACATAAAAATATATTCACAAAAGTAATGGCAAAAAACTTCCCAAACAGGGAAAAAGAACTTGACATAAGCCGGGCTTGGTGGCTCATGCCCGTAATCCCAGCATTTGGGAGGCTGAGACAGGAGGATCGCTGTGAGTTCAAGACCAACCTGGGCTACCTAGTGAGTTCAACTACATAGTGAGACCCTGTCTCAAAAAACAAAAAACAAAAAAAAAAAAGAACTTGACATGGAGATAAGTGAGACATACAGAACTTCCATTAGCCATTATCAATAAAATCTTTCCCAAGGCATGTAATAGTCAAGATTCTAGAAATTCAACACAAAAGCAGAATATTAAAAGCTGTTAAAGCTTTTTCCTATAAAGGAAAGCCCATCAGAATCACAGCAGACTCAAGTGAAAGAGAGCTTGAAGTTAACTATTTAAAGCCCTAAAGGAAAACAACCATCAACCTAGAGTGATGTACCCCAAAAAACTATCCTTCAAGATTGGAGAAATAAGATACTTCTATGACAAAGAACAACTGAGGAAATTCATGACCACCAAACTAGTACTTTGAAGTATTCTGAAAGATGTTCTAGAGATAACAAAGCTTACAACTCCTTGAACTCCAACAGAATAAATCTACCAGGTAAGGCAAGAAATTACACAGAAGAGGAACAAAAGGAACCAAAGAGAGGAAAATAAAATGATAAGTGAATACATATCAATTATAGCCATCAATGTTAATAATCTCAATTCACCAATCAAAAGAAACAGACTGGTTGAATGGATCAAGAAGCAAGGTTCAACAATGTGCTGCATATAAGAAACACATTTAATTAAAAAAGAAATTCATAGACTGACATTCAAGGATGAAAAAAAAAAATACTCCAGGTAACAGGAACCTAGAAAAACCACAGGTAGCTATTCTATTTGTAGACAAAGTAGATTTCAAGCCAAGACTGATTAAGAGAGACAAAGATGGTCACTATATTCTTGTAAAAGGAACAATCCAAGAGGAAGGGATACCAGTGATATATATGTGTGTGTGTGTGTGTGTGTGTGTGTGTGCATGTGTGTGTATAATACCATCACACCTAACTATATAAAACAAATAACAAATATGCAAAATCAAAGAAGCACTAACATAATTGTAATAGACAATCTCAATACCCCACTGTCACAATTAGATTGCTCAACTAGACAAAAAAAATCTACAATGAAATAATAGAACTGAACCAAATCTTTGAACAAATGGACTTAGTAGATGTCTACAATCTCCACCCCACCACATCAGAATGCACATTCTTCTCAGCCGCACATGTCACAGTCTCCAAATAGACCACATGCTAGCTCATAGAATATGCTTAAATAAATGCCAAGGAATTGAAATTAAGAGACCATAGTACAATGCAGTTGGAAATCAGTGGAAAAAAACCTCAAGAACTTCATAAAGGATCTGGGGATTTAGCTCAGTGGTGCTGCTGCCTGTCTTGCAAGCACAAGGACCTGAGATCGATCCCTGGTACCAAAAAAAAAAAAACAAACAAACAAACATCGAAATTAAATGACAACCAATGAGTCTCAGATGAAATTAAAGACAAAATCAGACATTTCTACAATTAAATAATAATGACAATAAAATATACTACAACTTATGGAATGCAAGGAAAGCCATCCTACATGGGAAATCTATATCAGTGAATCCCTATATCAGAAAAACAGAGCAAGCTTGAATAAACAACCTAATGTTGAACCTCAGTCTCCTAGAAACAGAGGAGCAAGTCAAGCCCAGAGCTTGTATAAGAGAGAAAATTATAAAGTCAGAGCAGAAATTGATGTAATGAAGACTTAAAAAAATACAAAGAATCAATGAATCAAAGAGTTGGTTCTTTGGAAGATTAAATAAAATTGAAAGACCCTTAGCCAAGCTTATCAAAAAAAAGGAAAGAAAAGACTGAAATCCATACAATTTCAAATGAAAAAGGTGAAATCACAACAGATCATCCAGAAATCCAGAAGATCATCCATATCTATTTTGAGATTGTAATAAGATGGAAAACAGAAGAAATGGACAGATTCATAGATATTTATGAGTTATCAAAATTAATAAAGATGATGTAAAAATTCTAGAACCAGTATCAGTTAATGAAATTAAAAATGTAATTAAAACCCATCAACAAAGAAAAGCCCAGGTCCTGATGGATTCACTGCTGAATCCTACAAGAAATTTAGAGAAGACCTAGTGCTGCTACTTCACGAACTCTTTAACACTGCTGAAAAAGACGCAATACTGCTGAATTCATTCCTGGAACAAAGCGTTACCTGATACCAAAACCAAGATGGATCCAACCAAAAAAGAGAACTACAGGCTATTCTCCTTAATGAACATAGGTGCAGAAATCCTCAATCAGATACTGACAAACATCTTTATCTTGATCTGGTAAAAGCCATCTATGACAAACCAATAGCCAGCATCATATTAAATGGACAAAAACCGAAACCTTTCACTCTAAAATCAGGAACAAGACAAGGATGTTCACTGTCACCACTCTTGCTCAGTATAGTTCTGGAAACGCTAGCCAGAGCAATTAGATAAGAGAAAGAAATAAAAGGAATAAGAATAGGAAAGGAAGAAATTTAATTATCATTATTTGTGGATGACACGTTACTCTACATAGAAGACCCCAAAAGCTCCACCAAAAGCCTTCTAGATTCAATAACCAAATTCAGTAGCATGGTTGGATACAAAGTCGATGCTCAAAAAATCAGTGTCATTCCTGGACACAAATAACAAACTCACTGAGAAAAATTAGGGAAATCTTACCTTTCATAATAGCACCCAATAAAGCGAAACACTTAGAAATCAATTTAATGAAGGAAGTAAAAGATATTTACATTGAAAACTATAGTACTCTAAAAAAGGAAATCAAGGAGGATATCAGAAAATTGAAAGATATCCCTTGTTCTTAGGTAGGAATAACCAAGATAGTGTAAATGGTCATACTTCCAAAATTGTTATACCGATTCAATGCTATTCCAATCAAAATTCCAGAAGCAAATCTCACAAAATTAGAAAAAACAATCCTAAAATTCATTTGAAACCAGAACAATAGCAAAAGCAATTTTGAGCAACAATGGCAAGGCAGGAGGCATCAAAATCCCTGACCTGAAACTATAGTACAAAGCTACAGTGATAAAACAACATGGCACTGGCAAAGAAAAAAAACAGACCTGAGGATCAGTGGAACAGATTAGAAGATGCAGAAACAACTCCAGACATACTCAGCTACCTTATCTTTGACAACAGGGCCAAATACCTTCACTGAAAGACAGCCTTTCCAAAAAATGGTGTGGGGGAAATAGTGGCTTTCCACATGTCAAAAATTAAAGCTAGACCCATATCTTTCACCTTTCACTAAACTAAAATTGAAATGGATCAAAGATCTAAATATTGAAACAGAAACAATCAGCTGCAAGATAGACTAGGTAGAACTCTCAATGCCATTGGTGTAGGCAAAGACTTTATGAACATAACCCCAATCACACAGAAACTATCACAAAGAATCAGCAACTGGGATATAATCTGATCAAAAAGCTTTTTCACAGCAAGAGAACCACCAACACAGTGACGAGACAACCAACAGTTTGGGCAGAAATGTTTCCAGCTGTTCCTCAGACAAAGGACTAATAAAAAATGAGAACCAAGACCTGTCATGTGAAGGTACAAAATTCCAGTAATGAACGTAACTGTACTGTATACCTAGAATGTACCAATAAACTCAATAAAACAAAAAAAAAGGACTAATAGACAAAGGACTAGAATATATAAAGAACTAAAAAAATCAGACTCCCCTAAATATAAAGACCCAGTTCAAAAATTGGCATCTGAAATGAATAGACACTTTTCAGACAAAGAAATATAAATTACAAATAAATATATGAAAAAATGTTCAACATCACTGGTCATTCGTGAAATGCAAATTAAAACAACACTGAGATTCCATGTCACTCCAGAAGAATGGCCGCTGTGAAGAAATCAACCAATAACAAATGCTGGAGGGGCCGTGGGGTCAAAGGAACTCTTCTCCTCTGATGGTGGGAGGGCAGGGCACTCTAGAAGTCAGTGTGGAGACTCCTCAAAAAGCTAAAACTACAGGCTCCATCTGACCCAGCTACTCCCCTGCTTGGTATCTTCCCAAAAGAATGAAAAGCATCACATCACAGCAATATGTGCACACCCACGTTTATAGCGGCACAATCAGTAATAGCTAAATCTTGGAAAGGCCCAAATGCCCCTCAACTGAGGAATGAATAAAGAAGTCGTCATTTCTTTATATAATGGAGCACTGCTCTGACATAAAAAAGGATGAGCATGAACATCTCCGGGTACATGGATGGGCTTTGAGACCATTCTCTTAAATGAAGTAAATCGGACACAGATGCTTAAACACCACATTGTGTCTCTGGTGTGAGAGACTGAAAGTGGAAGTAGGGACGACGATGTGTAATAGGTGCCAGGCATGGTGGTGCACACCTGTAAACCCAGAATTCAGGAGGCTGAGGCAGGAGGATGGTCATGAGTTCAGGGCTAATAGTGAATGCAAGGCGAGCCTGAACTACATAGCTATACCATGCCTCAATAAATAAACAAAAACAATATAATAGATATTGGGAAACGGAAAGAAAATGTTCAAACGGGGAGGAGGGAGAGAGAAAGGAAGGAAGGGACAAAAAAAAGTGAAAATGGACGGAAACAACAGAAACGAGGTGTGGAAAGGGAGGGGAGGGCTGCCTGACGGGAAGAGGTCATGGGAGAAACGCGGCAGAATCTGTCATGCGCAGGTGCGGATCCCTAGGAGAAGTGGTACCACTGTGTATGTCTAAAATGGACCAAAACATGCTGTGCTTGAAAAACAAAGTGGAGAAAGTGAGGACGACTAGGTTTTAGCCTTGTGTTGACGTCTCTCACTCCAGAGCAGCATGGATGACTCGTTTACAAGTGTAGCCTTCAGCCAAAACTTGTGTCAGGTGTCATCTGAATTTCCTAGGGAGCTTTGATTTTGATCCCCTTTATTGAAAGAAATGGGAAAACTGGTGGCTGAGCACTGCCCTGTACATTCCTGATTTTGTTTTCATTCACGTGAATTCTTTGTTAATGTGGCGTTTATCCTTAAAACAGCAAGACCATTCTGAAGAGTGAAACATACGACTACTCTGGACTGCAAATTAATCATTCAGACTGTATAATCACACAAAATAAAAACCAGACTGCTGTACCATATGAATAACTTTTAATCAAAGTAATAAGCATGCTAGTTTTATTTTTTGTTTTTTTGAGACAGGGTTTCACTATGTAGTTCAGGCTCACCTTGAGCTCACTATGTAGCCCAGACTGGCCTTGAACTCCCAGGGGTCCTCCTTCCTCAGCTTCCCGAGTGCTCCACCATGCCCAGCCAAACGCGATTTTACAAACTAAAAAGCAAACCAAAGCTATTGGAGGAAGAACGGGGACAGAATAGTATGGATGCCGTGGACAGTGGGTGCCCCGGGACTGCAAAGGGCTGGACACAGTCAAGGAACTGAAAGAAAACAGTGTGTGGTGTGGTGAGGAAGAGAAAGAACAGTTCGAGATGAGGCAGTCACTCGGCCTTTCTCCTTCCCTGGAAGTTTATCTTAAGGATCTAATCTGTTGCTTTCCAAGGGGAAAACGAGGTGTGGGTGTCTTCCATGGCTCTCGGACTGTTCTGTCCAGCATAGGCATCGTAACCATGCGTGCCACTGTGCACTTGAAAAGTGGCTGGTCTACACTGGGCTTCCAAGGTATAACCACTTTTTACATATATTGAAATAAATTTTTAATGCATTGGGTTACATAAAATATATCATTAAAATTAATTCCCCCAAAGAAGTACAGTCAAATATATATATATTGGTACCAGGCATTGAAATTAGGCCCTTACACTTAGGAGGCAGGTAGCAGCACCACTGAGCTAAATCGTGGCCCTATAAACATATTCTTCATTCTCCCTTTTAACATAACAGGCTGACTACTATATACAGCTGCATGTCATTCGTTATTTGCTTTCTAAGCAATGTATCTAAGAAATCTTTCCAGTATGGAGTGCTACTCTTTTTAGCAACTTTTTAAAGTTCTCTTAAATGTAAGTTTTACCTAATTTATGCAATCATTCCCTGTTGATGCATATTTCGATTACTTCTGACATTTGGAATTATTAAGATTCTTTTTAATACTTTGCTTATTACATAGCTGGAGAAATTATTTGGGAGAATGAGGACTCCAGCCCCAGAGAAATAAAATAGTTTCTAAGTTTATAATTGTTTGCTTCAACTCAGAAATCAATAAATCATTCAATTAAAAAAATTACAACATATATAAAGGACTACGCCTTGTAGATATCTCATTCCTAACATTTCTGATGAGCCTTCTGCAGAAAATGCTTACGTGCAAAACTTTTTTGTGACATGTTTTGATTGGTCATTGACCACCTACTCTGTTCACAGAGATAAGATATTGAATTGAACCTTGAGACAGAATTTTAAAATCTTAAGTTTCTCTGACTTTCTTCCTGGCTTTGTGTGGAAATTACTTGAGGATGGGCTAAATGACAAGGTGAAAGCAGCAGTCTCTTCAAAGATTTCCCTCCTTTCCCAAGCGGGGACGGAGAAGACAGGCAGACCAGCTTTGGCTAGACGGGCGTCAGGCCAACTGTGCACATGGGCTGTTGAGGCGCGATGGCAAGCCGGAGGGCCCACAACACCGCTTCATCGGGGTAGTTCGCTTTATGACGTTACCATCTGCGTTGGGAGCAGCCTTGCTGCAGAAAGTGCCAGCAAGAGATCTGGAACTCTGGTCCCAGCTGCTGGAACTTCTACAAAGGGTGGAGATTTTGTCCCGATCATCTGTTCACGGCCCCCACCCGTCGTCTCCATACTTTGGCCTCCTGCCTCAGCAGATGATTCTGGCTTAGTGTCATAGATGATATTTCTCCAAATACTTTCACACTCCTAATGTTTTTAGTTGAAAATTTTCTCTATAATCATCTTATGTAGCTTTCAAAGGGCAGCATATTATATACTAACTATTGTGTATTACTTACCAAATACTTATTGAGGATTTACCACATTTGGGACATAGTTCAAAATTCTTTTTTTAACTCAGTTAATCTTCACAACCACCCTATGATCTGGGTCTTATTATTCCCATTTTGCAGACAAGAAAATCCAGACACAGAGACATTAATAGCTTCCCCCAAGGGAACTCACTCGGTAGAGTATAATAGGCTTACACAGTGTCCACAGGGGCTAGGATCCCAGGACCCCTACAGGTACCAAAATCTGTGGACAATAAAGAAACCCTCATATAAAATGGCATGGTATTTGCATATAACCAACATATACTCCTACATAATTTAAATAGTCTCTAGATGACTCATAATACCAGGCATTATAGAAATGCTATAAAAACAGTCAACATATTATATTATCTAATGAACAATGACAGGAGAAATTCTGTACACGTTCAGGAGAGATATAACTTTTTTTCTGGATGTTTGGATTTAAGGTTGAATACATAATAGGGAACCTGCGGTTACTGATAGCCAGCTGCACGTATAAATATGAAAATTTCCCTCCCAATAATTCCTACCCACAATATCTCATGCTCAAAGCAGACAGTGACAGGGCTCCCACTTGCCAGGGTCAAAGAGTTGTGGAAATAACAGGTGGCAAAGAAACAGGGCTCTGACAAGTGAGAGACGGGTGGAATTAAATTGTTCTTGAAGACTCAGAAGAGCTCTGAGAATTGTGTAATACAGCCGGGGTTTTTTTCCGCATTTTATTAATGCACACCAATTATGCTAATAGGTTTCACTTTGACAGATTTGTACACGTACATAACATACTTTAATCATCTCCCCCATTGCCTCCCATGCTACTGTATCCTCCAGTTTCACTCTGGGGGCAGGTTTCTGTGCGATACTGCTGTTTTTCAAACACATCTATTATCATTGTCTTTTCTTTTCTTTCTTTGTTTCTTTTCTGAGACAAGATCTTGCCATGCAGTTCAGGCTGAACTTGAGCTCACTATGGAGTTCAGGCTTCCCTCAAAGGCTCAGCAATCCTCCTGCCTCAGCCTCCCAAGGGCTGGGATTACAGGTGTGTGCCACCCTGTCCAGCTAACTTCTCAGTATGTACAAGTGCTAAGACCAGAGACTTCCAACCATTAAAACACTAAACTGCAGAGAATGTGCTTTCAAAAATTAAAAAGTAAAATTCCAAAACATCTTTGAGTTCAAAGACAAAGAAACTTTAAATAGTTATGAAACTCACTTCAATCTGACATATTTAAACTTAAACACCAGTTCATAGTTTAATTTTTCCAACTACAAAAATGATCAAATTACAATAAGCCTCCAAATTCACATAAATGGTAAATTACCAAGAAATAGATTGGTCTCTTGGAAATGTTTTTGCTAGCAGACTCTTCCCAGGGGGTTGGGGGACAGATAATTTTTCCCAAGAGCAGGCAAGTTTTTGTGTTCTAGAATCTGAGGCGATGTGTCCCACAAATGCAATCCACAGATATTTTATTGCTTGGTGTTTATGTTTTTATTGGATTGCAGGGTACAAGAGAGGCTGGCTCAAATAGAACTTTTTTGGAAGAAAACTCAGGATAATGAGATAATCTGCTTGCAGTGTCTGTGACAATGGAAGATGTCCAAAAGCTTTGTCTGCTTGTTGCTTTTGTTTTTGTTTTTCAGTGTTGAGGACTCTGCCAAACTATATCACCAGCCTTTTTTAATTATATGTATTTATTTATTTTGAGACAGGTCTCGCTTTCACCGAATTGCCCCACCTCTGCTGGAATTTGCACTCTTCCTGCCTCTGCCTCCTAAAGCACTGGGATTACAAATGTGCCCCACTATCCCCTGCAAAAGCATTCTGGGAGGCTGAGGCAGGAGGACTGCAAGTGCAAGCCCAGTTTAGACAACTTAGTGACACAGGGAAGTCTTGTCTCAAAATAAAAAATAAAAATGTGCTGAGAATGTAGCTCAGTGCAATGACTCTGAGTTCAATTCCCAGCACCAAAAACAGAGGTAGAGAGCCTAGAAGACAGCCAAGTACATTTGCTGAGACCAGAAAACGGGGTGAGTCAGGACAATGTACTTCGTAGTAACGACCAAGACAATACGGACAATAGGCCCCTCCCATATTCCCTGGGTCTTGGGTCCTGGGTCCCGATACAGTCCAGGCAAGGGAAGAAAATAATTTGGCACAGAGTGGGCAAAAGAAAAGAATAAAATAAAGGAAAGAATAATTTCAGACTTCTGTTATCTTGGCAAGTGTGGAAGCTCAGAAACAAAACTAAAGAAATGTGATACTTTTTATGCTTGATTTCAGAAGAGCAATTCCATTCTCTACGTGCAATTTTTTTCTGCTGTTAAGAAAACTCTTCTGTGAGTGGACCTGTCTCCTCTCCTTCAGCCCGCCTCACTTTCACTGCCGTGGGCTCCCCGGCCCAGCTGCATCAGTGAGGTCCCGTGCTGCAGACCGCTGCCGACTCTGCCTTGCCACCCTTTCTACTTCCGAAAGCTCAAAGCCAAAGATGCTGAGCAGAGATGTATCAGCCCACACAGAAGACCTGCTGCACCCAGTGCCCTAGGTTTTCCTGCTGGCCTCCAAAAGTCTTAGAACAACCTCGGGACCCTTCAGCTCCATTTCTGAGTATCCGCCTGAGAAGACTGAAAGTGTGTTTTCACACAAAGGCTTGGCCTTGAATGTTCATAGTCGTTACAATCATAACACCCCCAAAATGGAAATAACCCAAACATCCATCAACTGGTGAATAATAGTGGGACATTTAATGGGGTTTTATTTTGACCTAAAAAATGAAGTCCAGATACAAACTACAACATGAATTGATATTGAAGATATACTGAGAGAAGAAAGGCACAAAAGGACATATTGTATAATTGTGTTTATATATTCAGAATAGGCCAATTCACAGAGATACAAATTAAACTGGAGGTTACCAGAGCTGAGAGGAAGGGGGGACTTGGAGTGATTATTAATAGTTACAGGGAAACTTGGGGGTGGGTAATGAACACGCTCAGGAATTGGTGACAATGGTTACACAGTACTGTGAAAATGCTTAAAAAATTGAAATGTTCACTTTTTGTGGTGAATTGTCAAATGAGTTATAACTCAATTAAACAATTTAAATTTATAGAGAAGAATATTATGGTTTGGATCATGTGTCATGCCCCCACCCAGTTTTTGTTTTTTGTTTTTTTTTGAGACAAAGTCTTGCTATGTAATTCAGGCTGGCCTTGAACTCACTATGTAGCCCAGCCTAGCTTTGAACTCCCAACAATCCTCCTGCCTCAGCCTCCCAAGGGCTGGGCTTACAGGTGTGTGTCACCGCGCCCAGCTCCAAAAGTTCCTGTATGAAGGTTTGCTCTATAACTGATGCGGCTGGTGGGAACTGGCAGAACCTTTAGAGATGGGCCCTGGTGGAAGGAGGTTAGATCACAAGAGGCTTGGCCTTCAAGGGGATGTTGGGGGTAGCCGCTCCTCCTCCCTCTCTGCTTCCTGGTCACCATGAGGGCAGCAGCTCTGCTCCTGCACACACCAGGGTGTTCAGCTTCACCACAGGCCCGAAACAATGGCCAAGTGACCATGGGCTGGAAACTTCTGAAATCATGAGACACAATAAATCTTTCTTCCTTTTACCTTGTTTTATCTCAGGTGTTTTGTACAGTGACAGAAAGCTGACATCACAAAGAAGGGGAAACGTAAAGCCTTTAGTCTTGAGTCACATCTGCCCCTTCCTTTCTCTGTGGCCCTGCGTGACCTCCTTCTTTCTGCCTCGTTCCCTCCCCAGTCCCGAGGGTCTATCTGCACCCTGCCAACAAGCCTGAGGGTGCAGATCCGACTGCTAGGCCTTACTTTCCTGACCCCAGAGACTGGTCCCCATCTTCGGTCCTGCTCTGAGCGATAGATAACCACTGAGCAAATGCCCCACCCCAGCGTGGGCCCTCGACAGACGCCCCAGAACAAAGCATTAATCCAGTCACTCCTGGATTGCAGATACTGCCTGTGGAAGCCCTTTAGGAAACCTAACCAGTCTTAAATTCACAAGGTGTGCTTTATACAAAGATACTGGCTACGGTGCTGTTTTAATACTGAAGTAAGAAAGGAAAGTTAAACAATGATAATTTGCTGCCGTTAAAATAATATGGAAACATCTACTTTATAAAGGTTCATAAAACCTAACAAGGTGTCACATGTTGCGTGCTCTGCATACATCTGAAAAAATTTGTATTCGATCTTCCCGGTCTTAGACAAACGCTTAGGGGGTACACTAGTGAAGGGGTTGCCCCAGTTGGAGGCCGTAACTATTCCTGCGAAAAGGAAGAGGGGTCTCCTGTGGTCACCGCAGGCTGGGTGATGAGCACCTGGTGTTCATTACATGGCCACCATGAAGAGAGCTTTTATAAGGCTGAAGTACACTGACTGTACTTAGCGGCTGGGGCCACACGTGCTTTCCAATCGTTCCTGTTTTGCACTTACCACGTTGATTTTAAACACTGTAGGGTAGAAGGAAAGTCTTCCCGTTTTCCCACGTGAAGTAGAGTTAACAAGAACTTCAATTCATGCATCACTAAATTCGAAGAGAATCGCGCATTTTTCTTCCCTCTAAGCATTGTACTGAAGAAGCTGCAGGCTGAAGCGCGGGGGCTTCTCCCTGAGCTCCGAGCGTCCACCTGGCATTTCCGCCTGCGCCTCCGGAGTTCTCCGGGTTAGGACCCGGCTCTCCGTAAAGTGAAGCCTGACTTGCGGTCGCAGGGGCGCAGTTGCGGGAGGCTGGCAGATCCGGAGGAGTCGGGTGGGAAAGGAAAGGAGACGCAGAGCAGAGTGGCTGCCACGCCTCTCTTCCTTCCCCGCCGTTGCCCTTCAAACGCTCGAGCTTTTCTCGGGGA
>NW_022900922.1:556661-570701 GCF_012274545.1 Fukomys damarensis | reverse complement strand
CCGGGCGAAACGGCCCCCCGGACTTGGCAGCGAAGGAAATTTAGAAGAAGGAGCCCTGGGAAGTTGGGTAAGGACAGCGTCCCAGAGAAGGAAATAAAAAAGTGCATGGTAGGTTACTCACAGGGAGCCCGAAAACAAGAGCTCAGACAAGCGAAAAGGGCCAGCGGAGAAGTTGCTGATGTTTTGCTGTACTCTAGGACGTGGACTGTTCGTAGATCTAATGTCAGTGATCTAAAATCAAATGGGTGACTTGAGGGTTTTGTTCCAGGAGCTAAGAGGGAGGAGAGGGCCGGGGACACCGCGTCTGCCTCGCAAGCAAGCGCAAGGTGCTGAGTTCGATCTCCGGTTCAAAAAAAGAAAGAAAAGAAGGAAGAGAATAAACGGATGTAGCTGGGTCCGTGTCCAAGCCACGTTGTCTTTTTACAGCAAAGGAGCTCTCTCGGGGTCTGATAAGAACTGCAAAGTCTTTACCCAGAAAATCGCATGCATGTATATACTTACAAAACGTGCATGTGCTCTGGGGCAGCGGCCATCTGTGACCATCCGCGACAGGTAGCAGCCCCGCCATCTCTGTGCCTGTGTTTTAGGCAGCATCCCCAACGATTTGCATCACTGGGTTTTATGAAGTTTGGTTTTATTGAGACCGTGGTACTGTATTTCCGTTACATCTGAGAAGCTGAGTTGTGTTGATGGCCGAATCAGTTCTTCCCAACTGGCTACCCAGTGTCCTGGGATGATCCCCGAGGAGATGCCAGAAATAGCCAGCAGCTCGGCACCTCTGTTACCCAGTAGGGTGCGGAGAGCCGCTTTGGTCAGCGCAGCTACCTGGAAGTCAGGGCGGGGCAGTGGGGTTGACCGTCTCTGCCTCTCCCTGACGAAGGCGGGGGTCCTGCCATCCGGCAGCTCTGTTGTGTGTTTGTTTTAAAAAGCTTCACAAAGGTACAATTGACAGACAGTAAACTGCGTATATTTACATTGTACAATTTGGTAAATTTAGAGTGAATGCAGAGTTTATAAGTTGAGAGATAAATAAATGCATTCACTCTTGAAACTAACGTCGCAGCCAAGAGAATAGACATGACTTTCACTGCCAGGCTTCCTTCCCCTTGCCCCGTCTAACCCTTACTGCCAGCGCCTAACCTGCAGCTACCTCTTTTCTGTTAATACTGATACATTGCACTTTCTAGAATTTTATACACATGAAATTATGCAGCATATACTCTTTCTTGTTTAGCTCCGTGCACTCAGTAATTATTCCGAGAACCCATCCTTGCCGTAGCTTGTATACCACCATTTATCCAGTTACTCGTTAACGGACCTTTGGGTTGTGTCCAGTGTTTGGCTTTTATGTGTGAAGTTGGTGTGAATATTCAAACTACAGATTTTTGGTAGGTGTGTTTGTCTTGGGTAGGGCGTGGCTAGGGAAGAAGTGGCTGAATCATGAAGAAGTGGTAGGTGAATGTTTAACTTCTTAAGAAACTGCCAAACCACTGTCCAAAGAGGTTGTACAGTTTACCTTCCCAGCAGCAGAGTAGGAGAGTTTTAGTTCCTCCACATCCGTGTTGGCATTTGGTATGAAGAGCCCTTTAAATTATACCTATTCAAGAAGGGGACCCAGAGATGGGAGAGAAAGACTTAAGATGTGTTTTGTACATGGATCAACTCCCCATGATGAATGTGATCATTATGTACCACAAACGTACTAATAAAAATGTTAAAACAGAATGAATTTTGCCCACTCTGATATGTAGTGATCTCTCCTAATTTAACTTGCGTTTTCAAAATTAGTGATGTTAAGCACCTTTCTGTGCGTTTCTAAGAATTGCCATGTATACATCTTTTTTAATGAAGTATCTGCTCAAACCTTCTGCCACTTTAAAAACTGAGTTGATATTTTATTGAGTTTTGAGGATTCTTTATATATTCTAGCTGCAAGGCCTTTACCAGATATGTGATTTGCAAGTATTTTCTCAGACCCTGTGGCTTGTCTTGTATTGGTTCTCTTAACTGAGTCTTATGAAGGGCAGAAGTCTTTAATTTTATGAGACCCTATTTATTAATGTATCATATACAATGCTTTTTTGTCAATTATAAGAAATCTTTCCTTAGCCCAAGATCATGAAGGTTTCTTCTTTGTTCTTCTGGAAGCCTTATAGCTTTAGGATTCATATTTATAGCTGTGGTCCATTCTGAGTTGATTTTGTATTTATCTAGAGAAATTTGAGGTATGGATTGAAGATCGTTTATGTTTGTTTGCTTTTTGCATGTGAACATCTAATGATTCCTAAACCATCTTTTTGGGGAGGTGGATACTGGGGGTTGAACTTGGGTCCTTGCACTTGTGGGGCAGGTGATGGAACCACTGAGCTAAATCCCTGGCCCCCAGACCATCTTTTGAAAAGATTATCTCCTATGTCTTTCCTCTTACACATTTTGAATGTGATCCATGTATGTGTAGTAGGTGACAGTGTACAAAACACCAACATACCGAAACCATTTGTGTATCTGTACATTCTCACTTAACAATTGGAGACTGAAATCTTTTTCAAATGTCACTTGTAATGACTTCAAAAGGTATGCAATTCTTGGGCTGGGGTTTAGCTCAGTGTTTCTGCCGCCTGCCTCATAAGTGCACAGCCCCGAGTTTGATCCTCAGTATCAAAAAATATATATATATGGAATTCTAAGAGATAAATCTGACAATGGATGTGAAAGATTTGTGTACTAAAAACCTCAAGCTATTGCTTAGAAAACTTGAGAATTACATCCATAGAGAGAGAGATAACATTTCATAGATTTGGTAAATCAGTATCGTTAAGGTGTTGTCTCCCCAAATCAAAGTTCTTACAGGTTTTCCCGTAGGAATTGACAAATCAATTCCAGGATTCCCATGTAAATGTGAAAGACCTAATGTAGCCAAAACAACTTGGAAAAGTAACTGAGTTGGAGGACGTCTCCCTGATTCTGAGACTTACTTCAGAGTCAGAGTAGTTGAGGCAGTGTGGTGTTGGTGTAAAGACCGACAGAGGTCATAGGACAGGTCTGGTATTTTTAAAGTGACTTTGGAAGCAAAGGAGACTCAGATTATTAAATTTACTACGCGGCAGTATGATTCTGGTTAGACGTTATAGAAGCAGCACATTCTTTACCAGTGAGTATTCGTCTCCCATCAGTTCGTGCTCCTGTTCGTAGTAGGTACTTACCCAGGTGCTTACGCATTCTGATGTCTTGTTCAAAAGCCTGATGTGGAGAGAAATCCAGTATTTTGAGCAAAAGTCCACTTCTTAATTAAAGGTCAGAACAATCTAAAAGGCTGCAGATGATTTGGCCAAAAGCGGCTAGCGAAGATAATGATTTGTTCAAGGTGACTATCCCCGGAACTCAGCTTTGGTTTGTTTTTGTGATGTAGGGGATTAAATGAGGGCGTTTTCACAACTTATTGTGTGTTTTTAAGAATTTTATAAGCCGTTTTTCAGAGCTCTGAGGGCCTTTCCCCTGGCCTTTTGTTTTTTAAATTTCAAACCAATTTTATCAGTTTTTACTGCTTTTATCCCTCTACTGATAGAAAAAAAAATAGTAGTAAAAATCTATATGTACAAAATATCAAATTTTTTGATACTAAATGTTAAAGAGTGGAGGATTGCATAAATAAAATGGAGTTGTTTTCAAATATGCAGCAGGTGACTCGATTTTAAGTATCAAATCTAGAAGTAGTCATCCCTTCAATAGAAAAATACTACGAATCATTAGCATGTGTATATGTGTACAGTTTTCTGCCTTTTATTTTTCCTGTCAGAGTTTGAATTGGTTTTTTAATGAGGAAGATAAATAAAACTACAGAAGAAATAACAGTAGAGATGTAGGATTTAGGAGTTCTCCTAATTCATCATTAATTCATGACAGCTGATCTCCATTTCGTACCCTTACACATTTTGAAAAACCAGTTCCTGTGAAGTAACTATGTATAACATTTATGATACTGTGCATACGTTTTACAAATTATTTACACAAGTAGTGTTGGAGCTCTGAGCTTCCCTTATCTTTCAGCTGTTTTAGGTTATTTCAGTGAGTTTGATGTACTAAATCTGTTCTAAACAAAGTAGGAACAACTGGATGAAAATGAGCTAGACAGAGTTTTTACAAGAGCAAAAGAAAACCTTGATGTCTAAGAAATAGCACTCTCAGGATACTCGTTCAATCAAATAATCGTATCTACTTATTTGTTTTGAGGTGGGTCACTTTTGCCGTGTTGATTTTGTTGAATGGTATGATACTAAATGACAAGCATATAAATCTCTCAGTATACATTTCATATGTCTTATCAGTGTTACTGTATATGGTTGATGCTATTAGAATGTTTTCTCCTTGAAAGACTTAATTCTCTTCTGGGCAGTGGGGAGCCTCTGGAAGGTTCTGAGGGGGTACGTGACGGTCTTGCAGAGTGGAAAAGCCACTCTTGCTGACAAGAGTATAGAGAATGAACTGCAGCCAGGAGAGCCTGGAAGACGGAAGCTGGGCTGCACTTTTGCAGTAGTTCCACTGAGTGGTGATAAAATCCTAAACCAAGGCAGTGTCGACACGGGAGACTGGAGGGGACAGGGTTCCTCTTGAGTCCTGAGAGGATGGGATATATTCCGTCATTTTTCATCTGCTCACCGGGTAGAGCCACTCAACTTCCCAAGTCCCAAAAATTATGTTTGACTTGAACTGTGATGAAATTCACTTATCACGATTGGTAGGGTGGCAATCCTGGTTAATGAGCGGGGGAGGCAGACAGACAGACAGACAGACAGACATGATAAGTTTAGGGCAATGAGCTAAGTACGGTCTCTACTTAGAGTGCCAAAAAGGAAATGTGTCCGGCTGGCTGACATTTTAGGTAGAACATAATGAAGAAACATGGATCACTAGCTGCCCAGAGGACTGAATTCTTTTGTCATTTCAACTTCACGTTGAGCTTCGTGAGGAAACCTATCTTATGCTGCTTTATAGCTCACACTGCAGGTGACAGAATGGTATAATGAGTGAAAGAAGGTGTTGGAATGGTTCCTGACTCCGCTTAACAAATGGGAGGGGAACGCTGACCTGACAACTTTTGCACTCTGGACAGGAGAGTAGGCCGGGGCTCCTTGCCCATATTAGACACTGTAAATTGACTTTACAGATCAAGCAGTCTAACCCACTGGTTCTGGAAAGCAGAAAGAGATGTGGCCTTATACACTGTTTTGCTGTCTTCATTTAAATGATTATTATGGCTTATTGTGTATATTTTTCAGCTATGTGAGAGTTTTGAAATCCTAGAGCCTTAAGTTGGCCCCAGCTTCTCTTGGTTCATTCCAGTATATGTCTTCCTAAGCTACTAACTTCAAAATATATCGATTGAATATGGGGCTTAGAATTGTGAGGTTATCAGAGAACTGTGAAACGAATGCACTGTCTTCAAGGAACTTAATATATTGTAGATAAGGCAAGATTTGTCTATAGTGAATATCTAAGGAGCAAAGCTACGAGAGAATATATAGCTGTTACGATAGAGGTGTCCAAAGTTATGGCTAAGGCTTGTGGAATTGAAAAGTTATGGCTACAATTAAATGTATTATCTCCAGTGTGGTCTTAAGATCATCTGGCTTTGTAGTGTAAGTAACTGTCTACCACTTGGCTGGTTGGGTTGGCTGCAGTACATTGGTACCCTTGTACATTCAAATATCCACTGTTCCTGAGTTTATCTCTGTTTGAGGACCATTCACAATGGAAAGACTCTAAATAAACATCCATTCACAGAAACACACACACACACACACACACACAAAACACAAAGCCAGAGTAGATATTGCAAAACCTTTGGACTAATGATGATTAATATAGCACAAACATATTTTTAAATCCAGAGGTGATAAAAGATATTTAGTTATTTAGCTGGGTGTGGTAGTGCATTGTAATACCAGCACTCAGGAGGCTGAGGCAGGAGGATTGCCATGAGTTTGAGGCCAGCCTGGG
The DNA here is from genome assembly GCF_012274545.1 of Fukomys damarensis. Classification (NCBI taxonomy): domain Eukaryota; kingdom Metazoa; phylum Chordata; class Mammalia; order Rodentia; family Bathyergidae; genus Fukomys; species Fukomys damarensis. The sequence goes on along the minus strand of NW_022900922.1, from coordinate 564,704 downwards.
CTACATAGTGAGTTCAAGCCCAGCTTGAACTACAAAGCAAGACCCTGTCTCCAAACAAACAAACAAAAACTTTAAACAAAAAATAATAATAATGTATTGGGGGCACATATAACAGGTAAAAGAGGGCCGAGGATTTAGCTCAGTGGTGCCACACTTGTCCTGAGTTTGATCTCTGGTGCCAAAAAAAAAATTAAAAAATTAAATGTGTGTGTGTGTGTGTGTGTGTGTGCTTGTGTGTGTGTAAAAGACAAATGTATCACATAACAGTAACACAAAGGCTTGGAGGAGAAAAATGAAAGTATATTATTTAAAGTTCTTAATGCTTTTTATGAAAAATGGTATGAAATACCCAAGGAAATAAACTGTGATAAGGTAGTAAACTATAGACCCTAAAGCAACCTCTAACATAATACAACAATGAATTTAAGTTAGTAATACAACAAAGGAAATAAAGTGGCATCCTAAAATATTCAGATAATTCATGACATGATCATTTCCGTTAAAAATTCAATGTAATAGGTATGGGGAAAAAATGAGAACCAAGACCTGTCATGTGAAAGTACAAGATCCCAATGATGAATATAACTGTACTGTATACCTAAAATGTACCAATAAACTCAATGAGAAAAAATCCAATGTAATATACAAAAATGCTATTAGAATAAGTGAGTTTTAGAATACGTTTACAGAATACACGGTTAGTATAACCAAAAAAATCACAATAAAAAATATTTGCAACAAACAATAAGAACTTGAAATGAAATATTACCATTTGCACTGGTACCAAAAACTATGAAATAGGGATACTTCTGACAAAAGAAATACAAGGCTGGTACACTGAAAACTATAAAACATTTCTAAGAGAAATTACAGAAAATTTAAATCAAGAGAAATACAGTGTTTATGAATTTTAACAAGACTCATTATTATCAGAATGTGAATTCTTCCACAAACCCATCCATAGATTTAATGCAATTCAAGTCAGAATTTCAGTAGGTGCTTTTTTGGAGATAGAAGTTCATAATATATTGTTTCTAAAATTCAGTAAAGGACCTAGAAGCACAAGCTATCTTGAAAGTGATTAATAAGATTTATACCACCTGGCTTCGAGACTTACGAAGGCGGGGATATAGCTCAGTGGCACCGTGCCTGCTTTGCAAGCACAAGGTCCTGAGTTCAATCCCCGGTACTGAAAACAAAAAAATGTAGTACGGAGCCATAGTAGTCAGGACAGCATGGTATTGGTGTTAAGATGAACAAACAGATAAATGAGTCAGCAGAATGGAGGGTGAATACATACGTGCTTGGTTCTGGCCCAGGATCCTATGCAAGGACCACTGGAGTTCTACCACAGCTGGGAGACAGATGAGATCCTGCTAAAGTGGTGAAAGGTTGGCTGTCACAGAGAAAAGGAGCAAAATCAAGGTCTGCCTACGAGACCCAGCCATACAAAGGCCTGCTGAGCCCGCGACTGGAGTGGGATGGCTGATAACGTCCCCATCCCACTGGATGGGCAAACATCAAGTAACAAGCACAGCGGCCGATGGCCGATGGTCTCCGGTGGGGGACGAAAGATGAGGGTGGAGCAGGAACACTGAGCGAAGCTCTCTGCCGTGCCAGCCCCTCAAGCAGGCTCTGAGGTTACACTAGAGGGATCTCAAGCCAACGTGTTCTGTAGCACAGCAACAGCAAAATCCAAATGCAGCTCAGCTGAGTACATGAGCTCAGATCTCACTGAGTCTAGCAGAAGACAAGTCCCATGGGATGGGGAAGAGAGGTAACAACTGTTGACAAGTGGCTAAAGAGGAAACCGAGGACTCCCGCTCTGCCAGAAAGAAGACTCGGGCACTGGATGTGCTGATGGAGGAATCGATTCTGCTGAGGAAACTCCACTAGTAAGTTCTTGAAAATATCGAATTATGTGATTATGCATCAGATTGTGTGGTAAAACTAAATGCAAGAGGAGGAGCAACAAAGGAAAGGAAGAGCTGCAGGAAAGGCCTGGACTTGGGTGGATGAGATTGAGAGGGTGCACAGGCAACAGGCTTCACGTGTGCGAAGAGACTGAGGCAGCTGGGAGCATAAAGCAGGAAGGGCCAAGGTGCAGGTGCTTTGCACAGGGCTCATCACAGAGACCCCACACTCCACACAGGGGTCAGCATGTTTTGGAGAGCTTCCATTCCTGGATTAGTCAGATGATCGTAGCCCAGCTCTGTGTCTCTGCAGTTATACAGATCTGTCTTGCAAAAACCTATGTATGAGGTATTTGGTGTGAGGGAGGGATTCTGAGACCCCCTAACCAGCAGGGGTTTCAGGATAAGTCACAGCAGGGCTATCGGTCCTCTGGAGATGGAGCACTGACTGTGGCCTCACAGGATTCCCGCAGGCCCAAGACAGAGGCGTTAAAAAGGCAAGTTTGGGGAAAGCAAGAGAATGGGCAGGTGAGAAAATTCAACTATATATGATTCTACCAGATAAAACCCAGTCTTTTTCTGGACTTTTCTCCAAGGCAGCATGTCTCTCTTATTCCCTCGGGTCACTGATCTGTGCCTGCAGGGAAATTATCCAGCCACAGAAGATGTAATAGCACCAGGCAGATCCAAAGTCCCAGGGCTGCTTAGGGCTTACTCAGACGGAAGGAGTGTCTATCCCAGAGCCAGCCAAGTATTTTTATGGGGCTCTCCATTCTGGCTTGCTGCCAAATACTCCTTGGGCTGATTGGAGTTTCTTTTTATGGTCATTCCTCTCCCTCCCACCCCATTCCCCCAGCCCTAAGAATTTTGCCAGCTAATTAATATATATAAAAAAATCACAGATGCAGATTTGAAATTTTGGTAGCATGGGGAGACAGGGGAGGGGGCGGGAAAGGAGAAGTAAAATGAATTAAAAATGTGTTATGTACGTGTACCAACTCGCCACAATGGATGCAATTATTATGTACTGCACACATGTACTAATAAAAAATTTAAAATATGGTACTTTGGTAATACAGAGCTAAACCCATGGTCCTGGAGAGCTAAAAAGACACAGATGAAATTTCTGGGATTGAGGTGGAGGATTAGATCTACTAAAAATGCAAAAGAACACAGCAGGAGGAATGTGTAAAAGAAATACTCATTGATAGAGTCAATACTGTGACTTGAAAAGGCCGTGAGCAAGCTTGTTCATAACTTTAAGAGAAACTCTAAATAAATGCTGAAACACCACTTGTAACGATGCACCTGTAAATATCGGAGGGCAGCAGTTCTCAAGAAACGTGGTTCATAGCTGGGCATGGTGCGCACACCTATAACCCCAGCACTTGGAAGGCTGAGGCAGGCGGATCACAGTGAGCTTGCGGACAGCCTGAGCTATACAGTGAGTTCAAGGTCAGCCTGAACTAGTAGTAAGACCCCATCTCAAAAAACAACAACAAGGGGGCCAGGGATTTAGCTCAGCGGTTCGGTGGCCTGCCTTGTAAGCGCAAGGACCCAAGTCCAATCCCCAGTACCAAAAACAACAACAACAACAACAACAACAACAACAAAAAGTTGTTCATGGACTTTCACTGGAACTTGGAAATGCAGACTCTCAGGCCCTGCCTTAGGCTTACTACTCAGGAGCCCTAGAGTGGGCCAAGCTCTCTGTGTTTTAACAAGCCCTCCTGGTGAGTCTCATGCACAAAAACACTTGGGACCACTGACAGACGGGACCTGAGGTGGAGAGAGGTGGTAAGAAGCAGGATAAAGAAGCAATGAACCCGCCCAAGAAGACAAAGCTGCAACTAAAATACCAAATGTGCAGCATGTGGCGTGAACTCCCGGGTCCTGGACTTGGAAGAAGGAACTCTAAAAGACATAAAGAGAGAGTAAGAAAAGAGATGAGTTGGCACCATGGCAACGGCAGTTCGGGAAAGAAAAGTTTCCTTTCCAGTAGAGGCCTGAGTTGTCAGCGGCTCTTCGAGTTTCCTTCAAGAAGAACCCTGAGATGGCCCAGTCTTAGTCCCTTTTCTGTTGCAGTAACAGAATCCCTGAAATTGCAGGATGTAGAAAGAATGGAGGTTTGTGCAACTCGTGGTTCTGCGGGCTGGGAATTTCAAAAGCGTGGCACCAACATCTGCTCTCCCTCTGGGTGGGGAGGGCCTCGTGCTGCCTCGTGACATGGTAGAGGGCGTCACGTGGGAGGGAGCAAACCTGCTACTTCCGCCTGTCTTCTTTCTCTTGTACAGCCACTCGTGCCAAGGTGAGAGCCCCGTCTGCATGACCTTAACCCTAGCTCCCTCCCAAAGGCCTATCTCCAAGCGCCAGCACCATGCCTTTGGGATTAAGTTTCACCCAGACTTTCGTGCCAAGCCTCTCCATGGTCCTCTTCAGGAACAGCATTCTGTTCAAAAAATGACACAGAGGGTGGGGGATTGAGCTCCGTGGTGCCACACCTGCCCGGCAAGTGCAAGGTCCTTAGTTCTATTCCCGGTACTAGAGAGAACAAAGACGCATAATCCGAGTACCAACATCGACAGTAGCACATTGATACTGTGTCATTATCTAACGGTCCCTTTTCAGAGTCCGTCAGCTGTCCTAATGCTGTCCTGTTTAGATTTCTCTGCTCGTTCTAGACCTAGTCTAGGATCGCACATCACATGTAGTTTCGTGTCTCTTCAGTGTCCTTTGAGCTCTTCCTTATCTCCCATATCTGGAATACAAGTCAGCTATGTGTAGAAGGCCCTGTACTTTTTAGGCTTTTCTGACGTTTCCCGACAAGTCTCAGGTTACAGATTTGGGGCAGGAATACAACAGAAGTGATCTCTGTTTTTCTGTGCATTGTACCAAGAAGGAGGTGCCAATATCAGTCTGTCCCCGTATTGGCTGTCAGTTGTCACCACTTTGCCTCATCACTAGTCACTGGTCTGTGGGAATGTTTTGAGGCCGGATTCTGATCATCTGAGTCTTTGAGCAGCAGGACCTGCTCATTCAGTGATCAGAGCTGACTGCGTAGTTCATACGAGCTGTTCTTTTGTGCCTGGACTGAGGCTTCACGTCTGTGGCAGTCTGCGTGGGAGGGGGGATGTGACGGGGGTGGGGGGAGCAAGGATCACCTGAACCTGTGGGGCTGCGTTGGGACTCATGTGGGTCTCCGACTTTCAAGACGCCTGCTTTTGTGACAGGTGTCCTACTGGGCCTCCTCGTCATGCTGTTAAACAGCATAATGGCCAAAGAGTGAAAGAGGTGTAAGCAAAGACCCCACGGGTAGAGGAGCTGTCCAGCCTGCTGTGGGAGGCACCGCCAGGTGGCCGCCCGATCTCGGAGCTGCAATTTCGTCGCCCTTAGGTGTGAGGAAGAAGGACTGGTCCTCTGCTCCCTTCTTGTTCTTTGCACCTGGGCAGATTGGGCTCCTTGGACATGGGGAGTGAGAGAAAGTGTGTCAGGCTCAGCGACGTGCGTGATATAAATCCACCGAACTGTAGAAAGAGCTGGCCTTCAGCAAACTTTCAGCACTCAAGTTCTCTTTGCTGTTCCATCATTCTGTGTAAAGAAACTGCATTTACTGTCAGGAGGGCTGCAGTCGATTGCCTTCTTCTGGAAGGAGGATTTTTTTTCCTTCTTTCTCATTTATTTAGGGCAGATTTTATTTTGTTCCATTAGTTAAATTCTGTTTCTGTGTTTCTTTGTCTTAATGTCTGAGTTGTCCCAGATTTGGCCAACAGAGCCTGTTTGACTTGCTCTCACATCCTTTTGGTTTTGGTTTTGGTTTTGGTACCGGGGATTGAACTCAGGACCTTGAGTTTTTGAGGCAGGCCGAGGCACCGCGGAGCTACATCCCTGGCCCCACCTTACCTCTTTTTAACGTGACATTCTTTGAGTGCTTCCTTACTTCCTTGAAAAGATGTTCCAGGCTTATCTTGTGCTTTCTCTGTTTCTCAAACTTAAAAAAAAAATTAAAAGGGCTAAGGATGTATCTCAGTGAGAAGGTCCTGAGTTCAGTCTCCAATAGGAGGAAGTAGAGGGTGGTGAGGAAAAGAGGAAGAGGATGAGATGGTGGAGGAGGAGGGAGAGGAGAAGAGGAGAGTGACAATAACTGCACCCCAGCCTGAGTAGTGTACACAGACTTGGGAAGAAAATCCCCAGAGGTGGGACACTTGCTCCTTTTCCAGGATAAAACAATGGCTCCGATTGTATGCATGCATAGTGAATCTTTTTGTTGTGGTTTACGTCTAGATGTACCACTAAAGCCTCTTGCACTCGTAAGCAGCGCTTTTAACAAGTGATTGAATCATAAGGACGCTGTAGCTAATCTGATGTTAGGAGATACATCCTGAAGGGAAGAGAGGGGCTGCTGGGGTGTGACCAGGTAGGGGTGTCTGTCCCTCCCTGGCTCCTCCTTTCACTCTGTTTTCTGGCCGTCATGACGTGAGCCGCTTATCCTCTGCTATGGCCCTCTGCCGTGCTTTCCTGCCTCGGGCCCAGCTGACTGTAGACTGAAAAGATGAGACAAAAGAAACTTCTTGTTTTCTAAGTGGTGGGTGTCAGCTCTGTGTCCCAGCAATGGGAAAGTGACTAGGACAGATTTGTGGCATTGGGGAATAAAGAAATAAAGCAGCAATCGTCCTAATAACCAGAGATCTTGAAGCCGAACTCCCCAAATGACCCAGGTATATCAGACTGAAAGCAAGTTTCCTTGCTGGGTAGCCTCTGGATAGAAAAATATTAATGACAGAGCTCATCCAGTCAATAAATAGCAAGAAGTACTAAAATTCACAGCAGCTGATAGAAGACTTGAGTAGCTGAAAACGTTCAGTAAGGTATATTCACAGTAGCCAGCAAAGTGACAGCTAGCATTGAGGCAAAAGCTGGGAAGGGTATCAGTTGAGCACCCTTACTCCAGGCTACACAATCCACAATGCTCCCAAATACGAAGCTTTTGACTGCCAATAAGACATCGCAAGTACAAAATTCTACACATGACTTCATTAGATGCACTAAAAGTATTGGATAAAATTACCTTCAAGCTATGTGAATAAGCTGTACATTAGAAATAATGACATCTATAGTTAGACGAGGGTCTTCTCCCCATCATGTACATGCAAATATTCTGAAAAAAATAATCCCAAACACTTTTGGTCCCAAATATTCTGATAACAGACACTCAACCTATATTTACAAAATATAAGTGATCCTTCCCAATTTTTGGAAAGAGAAGCTATAGACTAGGAAGCCACAGGGTCCCTGGAAAAAAGAATTTTAGAGCTTCCCTGGTGCCGTGATGTGAGCAGCTCTCCTCCATGGGCTCTTGCCTGTGCCCTCTCTCTTTTTCTTTTTCTTTCCCCCCATGCCCTTTTTGGATTGAAGCTGTTGACTATGGACTGAAACCTCTACAAACTTTGAACCATGATAAACTTCTCCTTTAAGTTGTGGGTGTCTGGAATTGTGTTCCAGTGAGGAGGAAAATAACTAAAACACCGTTCCTCTCAGGTGTGTAAGATTTATTATACTGTAAACACTCATGCTGGACAAAAGTGATTGGCAGGGCATGCTGGCTGACGGTAGTACTCACTGTGAACGGAAGGTAAGAGGAGTAGGTCTCCTGCTGCAGGAGATTGCCCATTTGTGGGAACACGTGAGAACTTCAGGTCTCCTTATACATGAATGAATTGTTCCGTTCAGTAGCAACCAGCCTTGATAGAGATAAAAGAAATCACAGAGTAACTGAATCTCTCTCTCTCTCTCTCTTTTTTTTTTTTGGTACCGCGGATCGAACTTGGGTCCTTTGGCTTGCAAGGCAGAACCACTGAGCTAAATCCCCGGCAACAGTATTTACAGTGACAATGACAGGGTAGTTATTACTGACCTGATCATGATGATAATTATTGCTGGTGCGCTACCTCTCCTCGAGGGATTGATCACAAATGCCCTATTCCAAAATGTACCAAGACTTGAGGAACACTGGAGGGGAAGATTTCAGTACTTTGAAGATGTGAAATAATTTGTTGACAAAACTCCTGAATCTGGAAACATTACAGAAAACAATGAAGACTGAAAAAAAAAAAAAAAAAAAAAAAAACCCAAA
>NW_022900922.1:543805-556547 GCF_012274545.1 Fukomys damarensis | reverse complement strand
AAAAAAAAAAAAAAAAAAACTACCCAAGAAAGGTTCAGGAGATTCAGAAAATAGACATTTGAAATTAAAATTGTTTGGCAGAACTGAAGTTGAGGCTTATGTAGTAAGCAAGAAATATTTTGGAAGAGATTCAGGCAAAAAAATTTACAACCCAAAGACTCAGAGAGGCAGGGAGAAAGGGGGAAGAAAGTACAATAAAAAGTCAATGACAAATATGACACTGCCCCACCCTCTAAATGGAAATGGCCAATACATCACTCTCCTCAGGCTTAGACATTTTTAATGCTTTCTTTGGGGAGGGATTTAGGGGAGGAAGCCCAGGCCTTTGTACAAGCTACAATTCCCACCACTGAGCTATACCCCAGCCCAAGGCCCTTAGGTAGGAAATAGCAAAGTTTCATTTCCGTAGAGCAGAGCTACTACGTCACTGACAGGATTTTTAGCTGTAGTTTTGGAGTCTGAGTCCAGTTCTAGCTATTACCAAAATAGACCAGTCAGGGTCACTTCACTGTGCTTCTAGTTTCTTCTGAAAATGTGACAGCAATCAGATGATTTAGCCATATGTGTAGCAATAAAGCAGTTGAACTCACTAGGTTAGAAGGTCGGGGAATAAGAGAGTTTATCTATCCATCCTTCTAACAGTTCTGTCAGGCTGTTGTGGGTCTCAGGAATATCATGCTGAATGGAACCTACCCGTCATAGTTCAGAAGGCAGATGGTTTGGCATCTGTTAGTCACACCCTCTTGATGTCCTACCGTAAACTGTGAAAGAGGCTGCAGAGGGAAAGAACACAGAACTGTGAGACCAGGTTTACTGGGTAGGTGAAGAAAGACTGTCCGGAGGAGAGGAGACAGCTGTCAGCTAGAAGAGCGGTGGGGCGTAACCAGCCAAGAGTGTGGCGCTGTTGTGAGCGGGGAGAGAGTGGACAGGGAACAAGAGGCCAGCGTAGCCCGGGGAAGACAGTGAGAGACCAGCATGGCCGGGTCTGGCAGAGCCTTAAACGTGTGTTAAGTATTTCAGATTTCATTCTAAGAGCAGTAGGGAGGCAGCCAGGAAGATGGAAGTTACTGAATCTGCATTTCTGAAGACTGCACTGCTCTGTGGAAATGGGTCGGAGGCTTGTGTCACAAAGTGGGAACGACTCGCAGGGAGCCGGATCTGGAGGCGGCCGGTGTGGATCAGCATTGTGAGCGATGTGACAGCCCCAGGTGCAGTCAAGGCTTCGACCCAGTATGGAGAGAGTGTGTGTGGGCTTGAGACGGAGAGATTGGGAAGAGGTTGGCTGAGACTCCTCCGTCTCTAGCTAGCTGGGCGGCTGACATTTAAGGCGAGCTTCTGGAAGCTTCTGCACCTGTGGCGGGTGTCCTTCCTGATCACCTGTCTCATCCTAAGGGGCTCTGGGGACAAGCTGGGTCCTGGCAATAAAGTTATTTATGGGTGACCACTGGTTCCCTAGGGAAGCCCTCTCAACAGGCCCATGTCTTTTCTCCTTTCCTCTCTCTCACCCTTTTGCAGGTGCCACGTGTCCTACCCCCGCGTCTGTTGAACATGCTGACATTCAGGTCAAGAGTTACCATTTGCACTCCAGGGAACGCTATGTTTGTAACTCCGGTTTCAAGCGGAAAGCTGGTACATCCAGCTTGACCGAGTGTGTGTTTAACAAGGCCACAAACATGACCCACTGGACGACTCCCAATCTTAAGTGCATCAGTAAGTAGCATCATCCCCCAGACTTCTGCCAAGGCAGAACAGAGCAGAGCTGCAGTGTGGGAACTGGACGATCCCATCTTGTGACCGAGAAATCAGTGCTGAGGTCTGAAGTGAAACATGTCACCGGGCCACCAACAACACCCCAGGAGGTGGAAATATGCAGGCCCCGTGGTCACACAACTCCAGGTTCACATTCTCGCTCTGCCACTTCCCACATTCAAGCCTGCTCAACAAGTTCACAACCTCTGGAACTCTTGTCGGTCATCTAGAAGTTGAATCTGATGTCAACACTGTGTTGTAGAATTTTGTGGGCCCTGGTAAATATTAACTATTATTACCATCATTTTGAAATGATGATAGCAAGAGTTGACTGCAGACAAGGGCATGTGCTCATGAGCACACTTGGCTCCAAGGAGCTTTTTGGCCCTGTCAGGAGGAGGTAGACTGCAGGGCATAACCGCTGTTCCTGTGCAATTTCTGTGCTCAACCCAGGGGGCTAGGTTCCCTTGGCTTCGTCACTTGTGTGTAGAGAGGCTCAGGAGCAAAATGAGGATGGTTGAGAATCAGTTTGTTTTTTCAGCCATCCACAACCGGATAATCGTCCTGAAAGAAGACAGACACTGTGGATAGAAACTACGTACTGCAATTTCGGGGACTACTAATCCCTGTTCTGCTCCCCTCTTCCTTCCCAGAGAAAAAGAGTTAACCAGTCGTCTTCCACGTGTTCTGATTTACCAAGCATTTATTGCTACTCAGTGCTTATCCAGTTGCAACTGGATACATTCTTAGAGAACGTTTGTGAAGCTGCCTAGCTCCTCTCTGGGACGCGATGGGAAGCAACCATCCTATAACAATCTCCCTGTGCTGGGAACTTCTGGAGGAGCCAGATTTACTTACGGAATTTGTGGTGTTTGAGTACCCCCTTCCCACCTGCTTCCAGAACGAGAGTCACATAGACGAGATGTCAGAAGGAAGACAAGAAGGGATTCTTTCCTCTTGTTTCAGGAGTCATAGGGCTGGGAATGCAGCCTGTGATGGCCTTGAAAGCAGTTGAAGGGAAAAGCCCAGTGAGGTCAGGGACAAGCACTGACTTGGAACCAGAAGTGGAAAATCAGGGCTTTTCCACTGTTGAGAAAGCTGTTTCCTCAAAGCTCTACATCCTTTGGGTGAATGAATCCAGACTGGAGAAGAGCTGAACAGGGCTAGGAGTAAGGAGGAAAGAAGGAACCTATAATCAGAATTTTAGAGTCCATGGTCGGGAGGAATCTCTAGATTTCATCTGGTCCAAAGGTTCCACCCCTCAAACATTTTATGACTAACATCTGCCTTCACTTCCCCCCATCTCTTGTACTTTTTCCCCCCGCTAAACAAATGGAATCTAGTAAGGAATAACTTATTTTCCCATGAAAAATTTGGACTATTAAACTGAGTGGATAGCATGTTATTTCCAGCCCAAAATTTAAAAATGGGATGTTTAACCTGTGCAGTCTTTTTAAAAGTGCTATAAAAGTCATTTGCAGTCTGCTTGTGCTTTTGGATTGGGAAACACTAATTGTTTATTTCCTGTCTTTCTATCCTGTCCGAGGAAGCCAGATAACACCATTGTAAATTTACATATGATTTGTTTAACTTAATCGAGTTCTGAAGCTACCCCAGGCTCCACCTTCAGTTTCATAAATGCCATGTGGTTATCCTTTCTCTAGGAGATCCCTCCCTGACTCACCAAAAGCCAATGCCACCCTCCACAGTAGTGACTGCCAGGGTGACCCCAGAGCCAGAGAGCCCCTCCCTTTCTGGAAAAGGTAGGAATGTTGGAAACTTCAAGGACTGCTATCTCCAGGTGCCCCCACCCCTGCCAGTCCCACAGATTCATGGGCCACTGCTTGTGTTCTTCTACAAACTTGGGCAATAGAACACATTTTTAATCTTTTTTTTTTTTTTCTTTCTGGTACTGGGGATTGAACTCGGGTCCTTGTGCTTGCAAGGCAGGTGGCAGAGCCACTGAGCTAAATGCCCAGCCCTAGAGCACATTTTTAAATTGAAATCAAGGATAAGAACTCACAGGGGCTGAATGTTTTTTAAAGCCAGAGTTGTTTTGATTTCATATGTGCATAATTAGTAGTGGTTCAGAATCCACTATTAATATGTCGGACCATATTTAATTGTAGAAACTTATCCTTGTCAAGAACCGAGGAGCGTCTGAGATTTGACTTAACTTGCTCATTAGCCTGCCATAGTGCCGTAGGTTTGGACACAGGCGGAGGGGAGACAAAGGTCTTCGTACACAGCACCCAGCAGTGGGAGCGTCAGCATATTCACATCAGTCCCTTGCCTCCCAGGCCCACCGCGGTAACATAAACAGTCCTTCATAGATGCCTGCACGTGCGGCAGACTGCATCCTCAGGGAGGAAGCCTGGACTCGGGGAACCTGAATGTTTTACAGTTAGCAGAAAACATGTCTGCTGTGCTGCAGGAGGAGGTGGCGTCTGTCTTCTAAGGTGCTTACTATGTGTTCATCCTTGGGAAGACAGTCCAGAGGGCTGTTCGGCCCTCCGTTTGCAAGATGTGTAGCAATGTGAGGGACCCATAGAGAGTTGTCTCTTCCAGGTCCCAATATCCGCAAAATAGCAACGATGTTTTACCATAGAAGCATCGCATAAAACCACGGATGTGTATGTCAGCTGAGTTTTAGGTAATATCCTACTCCAATTTCCTCAGCACTTTTTTTTTTTTTTTTTTTGTACTGGGATTGAATTTGGGTCCTTGCATTTGCGAGGCAGGTGGTGGCACCACTGAGCTAAAGCCCTGGCTTTCCTCAGAACTTTTTTGATGTTAAAAAGTTTGAAATCTTGGGTGCTAAATATCTTGAGATTATATGACCTGCATCCTATGACACCCTTATTTTGCATTTAACTCTTGGCTCTTTTGCTTTTTTTTTCACTGCCACATCATCTGGTTTGTGGCTTTCTCCTGACATTTGTCCTCGCCCTTCCCCGCAGGTGTGGCCATCGTCTGCACAGTTGGCCCTGCTCGGTAACACTCGCAGAGCACTGGCCCTCGGCCACTGGTGACATCACTGAGAAACTCCAGTTGGTCTGGGGGGTGACCTGGGAATCAGGGTGGATCTTCCCAGGTGGTTCTTAGGCGACCTGAACTGAGGGAGGATGGAGAGGCTGAAAAGAGGCTTCTGAGTTTGACACCGGCTTCGGGCAAATACTGAGACCCTATCTCAAAAAAAGAAATGAATAAAATGAGAACAGTCTTTCTTCTGGCAAGTGACTTGCTTGCAAATAGAATGGGCTGAGGTCCTGGCTGAAGTCTGGAGTGATTCCAAAACCCTTTTGATCTGAGTCACATCAGGGTCACTCACAAGATGAGAATGTCCAGTAGCTTCTCCAAGCTCTAGCCCCTGTGACTCAAACACTTAGTGGTTTGTCCATTGCTGAGACAAAATTGTGCTGTCAGAACCTCAGATGTGACACAGGGTGGCCCGGCCAATGGCACTTGGATATGAATGCTTAAGGGATTCTAACTGCTGGCAGGTGAAGGGTACAAGGGCTTCTCAAAACACGTGGCTGAGAGAGCATGGGGACTCAGGACGCACGGGCCATGTAAAGCCTCTCCCAGGGCTTTGTTCCAGGGCCATATTTCCCAAGTTCCATGTTTGTTGCAGCGGAAGGTCCATTTTTCCATGGAAAGGGAATTGTGCAAAGATAGCCAGACCTTACGGCTTGGGGTGGCCATCTGCCCGTCAGAGGCAAGGAGGAACATAAATGCCCAGCAGCCTCCTCTCATAAGATTAGAGCTAAATGTGGATGTTTCCCTCAGATGCACTGCAGGGAGTGCAGGCTGCCTGAATCATAGGCTTCGTCTTTTTTCAACAGTGTTGTGCCATCCAAAGCAGTTAGCATCTCGCTGCCTTTGGTAAACACAGCTCCATTTGTGTTTTGGAGCCAGGTCTTCTGCATTTCACTTGCCTTCTGCAAGAAATAGCAGAATCCACTCAAATTTGTGAGATCTTTTCATCACGTGTACCGTGACAAATAGCTGTATTCTGTAAGAGTTTTCACATGTTCGAGGCCCAGGCGGATGAATGTGTCACCCACTCAAGGACAGTTTGTGGGAGAGGGCCGGTCAGGGTGGACTCACTGGAGAGAGGCCCTGTGCTTTTACCCTCTGTTGGAACTGAGAAGACACTAGTCTAAATATTTATGTTCTCCCTGTGTTGGCATTTTCTACAGAGCCAGCAGCTTTATCTCCCAAGTCAGATACCACACTGGCCACAGAGACAGCCACTGTACCAGGCCCCTGGATGATGTCATCTAAACCACCTTCTGTAGGCACCACGGGCATAGGCAGCCACGAGCCTTCCCAAACCCCATCTCAGACAACATCAGTGACCTTGGAGCACACGCCCTCTACTTCCCACGAGACACCAGGTTAGCCCAAGCTTTGCACGCAGATAGGCCAGTTCCCCACTTGCTGCTTCTGAGACTTGGGTTCCGATCTGGTACAAAACGTCTGAAGAGCTTAATACTGTTCAGCCCGAACTCAGGATTGACCAAGATGCTCTGCTCACTCTCATCTGCCGCAGCCCCTTAGCCTGGTGTGCTCTGTGTCCCACTGTGCCGTAGCAGGGGCATCTCGAAATGAAACCCCTCCCAGATGGGACATGGCTCACCTTTCTAACCTGCTTGGCAGAACCTGTGCCAGGGAAGAGCCTCGAATCCCAGCTGCACTCCCTCTGTGTTTGTGCGTGGGGAGTCATGGGAGAAGCCCTCGCAGTCTCTCTGACCCTTCTCTAAGGCGTGTCCAGTTGTTAGGTGCAGCCTAGTGCCTCAGTGAGTCACGCAGCTCCTTCTCTGCTAAGACCAGCTTGGTTATGTTAGCTGTACGTTGCCTTAGGTTCTGAGATGAGATCCAAGTTGTCCATTGGTTCTCTGACTTCTGAGAAGCTAGTGCCTTTAGGAGCCCAGCCCTGACTGAGCTGTCCTTTCTCCTCTACAGGTGCCCTTCCAGACAGCTCCAGATATGCTACTGGTAAGTACTTCCACTTGCCTGGTGTGTCTATTAGGATCTGGGTGAGCACAGACCCGTGTGCTGAGCCCCCCCAGCACATCACTGACGGCCTCCCTCTCAGAAGTCGCTGCCTCATAATAAGGGATGTATTATACTGATGGAATCCATTTGACATGACTGTCTTAGTACCGGTAGCTTCTGCCAAGCTACTAGTGTTGAAACTAGAGAGTTGGTGCCCACACAAAGGGTCTCCTGGTTCAGCTGCTCACAGGGCTTCTCCACCAGGCTCGACTTCTGCCTAGGGCATTTTACCAAACCACTGTGCCTGCTGCCGCCACCGAGACGGCGCCATCCTTCTGCTGAAAGCTGCACGGACCTCTCCCAGGCTGGGCAGCATACACTTTGCAGGATGACTACCCAGATCTCTCAGTACAAAAGGCTTCTTCAAAAACAACAACAATGAAAAAAACAAGACACACATTAAGAGTCAAAGAGAGAAAATATGGGCAGAGGAAACAGAAAGTTGTGAGAATGAAAGAATAGGCTGCAATGAGAAGGGGTGCGCTCAAAGAAGAGAACAAGAGAAAGGATGGAAATCAAGAAGCAAAGAGAAGAGGAGGTGTAGCTCAGTGGTAAAGCACCTGCTTAGCATGTGGGAGGCCCTGGGGAAGAAAAAGCCGGGGTGAGATAGAAATACATTTCTGTGTGACATTCCAGAGAGGCAATTAAAAGGAAGTACAGAGGGCTGTTTTATTTTCGCCATTTTGCACTTGGTTTGCACTTAATGACCTACCTTGAAGACCCTTCCACACCAGTGCACCAAACCACCTTGTTCTTTTGACAGCTGGAGTATATTTCATTGTGTGGATCTGCCTCTGTTTTGTCAGTGTCCTCTTTGGATATGTGATTGCTTATGTTCTTTGGTTATATTACAAACTGATGAATTGAAAACCTAGAAGTACAAATGCATCTGTAGGACAAGAGTTCTACAGGAAAAATTTTCTATATAGATCATGAAGCAACTATTTGATTATAACCTGTAATCTAGGGCCAGGGATTTAGCTCAGTGATTCTGCCACCTGCCTCTCAAGCACAAGGACCCAAGTTCGATCCTCAGTACCAAAAACAAAACAAAACAAACAAACAAAAAAACAAACAAATAACCTGCAATCTATACTAACTAAATTATAATCTTTTTCTGGTTCATGACTTTCACTGGATTGAAATATCAAAAATTTGCACTCAATTTCTAAAATGAAATATAGTAAACATTACCTGAACACATACACGTTACCTGTGCATAAGCAATTGTGGAAATACAGATTTAAAAAAAAATACTTTAAATCTTTCATGTGCAAAGTTTCCTTTCTTTGAACTGCTTAAATATAAAACTAGCCAGGATGGGCCAGGGATTTAGTTCACTGGCACTGTGCCCGCCTCAAAAGCTCAAGGTTCTGAGTTCGATGCCTGATACAAAAAAAAAAAAAAAAGCCAGGTGTGGTGGTTCATGACTGTAAGCCCAGCACTCTGGGAAACTGAGGCAGGAGGATTGCAAATTTAAGCCAAGTCTGGGCAATTTAGCAAGGTCCTGTCTCAAAAGAAAGAAAGAAAATGGCTAAAGATGTAGCTCAGTAGAAATCCCTGGGTGCAATCCATAGTACTGGGGGGAAAAAAAAGGCCAGGCTAGTGTGCCAACTGCAGTAGCGCCTACACTGCCCTACTCGTTTGGTGCATAGGAATAAGGAGTTTATTTTACAAAATACTATTACACTTCTGCCCTTCCTTCTCTGAAATACATTGGCTGTGGTCAGTATGTTCAGCCTTTGACAGGAGCTTTTTCTGTCGTTCTATCACTCACTGGCTCATGTAATGTCAATTTCTTTTTCTCTGGTGGTCCTCAAATGCTATGAAATGCACATTTCTCATTTGAAAAAATCACGTGCCATTTTAAATTTACTTCAATCTGTGGATTTTTAAGGGTTAAACTGAAACAACTGAGTTGTGGTCTGAATCCAACAATTTTTTTCAGAGCCGGGGGTAGACCCCAGGCCCTCGTGCATGCAAGGCAGCTGTGCCTCTAAATTCCGCACCCAGCCTGGACCTCAACACCTCCTGTATGCCTAGTGCAGCGCGGGGCCTGGGAGGATTGAACTGATGGCACTCTCCCTTCCGAACGCCTCCTCTGAGGCAGGTCAGTGACCACAGGACTGGCCGAGTTTGCCTGGATGACCCAGGAACGACTCCCCTCCCCTGCAGGTTCGCAGAGGACGCTGCTTCTTCCGCCCCAGACACTGACACTGCTGGCCTCAGCTGCCTTCCCCACCTACGTCCAGTCTGCACCCGGAGCTTCTGCCTTTGAGCACAATAATCAACTTTTTCTGCTCTACTCCCTTCCGGGCTTCCTCATCTCACCAAAAATCTTCCTTCAAATCCACACCCTCTACCAGAAGGTTAGAGAATTTGCCAGGTGATCTATTAATTCATTGTCATGGTGATTCTGGTGTCAATTTCTTTACCAAATGAAAGAAAGTTTCAGATCTGAATTCCGCTGCTTTGCTGTAGCCGTGGTACAGCAGCCCGCCTGCCTCCTGAGTTTTAGCTGGTAATTTTTCTTGTTTAAATAGAAACGGGAAGAAGCACTGTGAAAGTACAAGTACAGTTTCTAGAAGCTTATCTTTTCCCATAAATCACTCCACAAACAGTAAGTGGACACCAAGCCATGAGCTAGTGTGGGCCGTCGTTTACAGTAAGATACCTCTCTGCTGAAAATTTGTTTCCTTTTCTTTTAAGTCATGATGATGATTTATGTCAAGTCTGAGAACTCAAAAATCTTTCACTAATTTCTCATGCTTTGTAATTTGTTTTGTAGCAACTTTTCTGTGCTTATTTACTTACAACTTAGGAGTTATTTCCATAATTTGTTTCTTATGATAGCGTCATTACAAAAACAGGAAAAAACCAAATGTTTTTGAAACAACAATTAAGACTATCTCCGACCCCACCGTTATTTAACCCTTTAGCACACTGCTTACCCCTGGAGGCGCATCTGTAATTCCAGCTAGTCAGGGAGCTGAGACAGAAGAATGAAAAGTTTGACACAAACCTGGGGCAATTTAGGAGATTATTTTGGATTCACCTTTATCTCAACTTGCTTTCTTCACTCAGAGTACGTTAGACACCTTTCCACCTTAATGTATGGATAGCAATTCCAGTTTTTGGTGGATTCCATTGTATGAGTATACAATGAGTATGAGTAATGTTCCATTGTATAAGTATACCCCATTATTTAATTACTTTTCTACTGATGAAATTTAGATCAACATCTTGAAATTTTTTTTTTTCATTTTAACATCTTGAAAATTATCTGAAATACTTGACTGAGTAACTTTCTGATAGAATTAGAACGTCTAGGGCCCAGACTTCTCTAAAGCTTTTGCTGTATGTTGCAAACCGCCCTTGAGAACAACCGGACCAATGTACGTCCCTAGCCGCTGAGGCCAAGAGCCTCCCTCGTCCCTGAATTCGCTGTTTTACACTAACGATGCACTTAAAGGTCAGGCCTCGGGAGGTCTGTCTGATGTGTGAAGCACCGGCATGGCCCCAGAGCCTTGGCAGCCCATGACCTTATGTGACTGCGCAACTTCTCCAGGCATCCACCCTTGTCACCTGCAAGTAGAGAAGCTGGTGGCTTTTCCAGGGAGATTCCCCAACAGTAAGGCAAAATCCCAAGCGTGCGAGTGTGTTGAACATTTCTGTCCCCGCCTCACTTGAGCTAAGTCTCCTTGCTTGCATGCGCAGACCTCCCCTCCCCGCTCTGATTGAGGACTCCCAGGTGAAGTCAGTCCCACAGGTGCTCCCAGACGCCACACCATTCCCTTGAACTCAAACACGTTTCCCCTTTCCGTAGTCTTTACCTTACCCTCTTCTTTTTTAAAAAATTTCTTTCTAATGTATTACAAGTGGACAATAGGGCCGAGGATTTAGCTCAGTGGTTCTGCCACCTGCCTTACAAGTAGATAATAAGAAAATGTAAAAGCCGTTCCAAGAAGAAATGATTTTTCTAACAGAAATTATTAGCGAATAACCATGGTAAATACACTGTGTATCATGATCTTAAACGAATATATTTTCATTTGCTGATCTCTGTCTCAGCTCATTCCCTAGTAATACTATACATTTTTGCATAAAACGAAAGTTCTGACAAAGTAGCTCACATTCTGTATAACTTTGAACAATTTCTTTTACTTCAAGATATCCATTGGTCTTGTTGGTTTCTTACCCTCTTAACTGTGATGCCTCTTACAACACCTCCTTTCCCCTTAGCGCTCTTCCCCTACCATAAAGTTGCATATTAAAACAGAAATGGAATACGGACTTGGAAGGAAAATGGCCCTGGATGTCCCGGCCCCTACAGTAGTGAGGCTGAAGAGAGGGACTCTAGGGGGAGCACTTCCCTGTCCGTTTCCTCTACGTGGGACCCAGAGGCAGGAGCTCCTGCTGAAGTGCTGGTCCCGCGCCATCCTGCTCCTGCTCATCACCACCTTGCTGGCGTCTCTGTCTTTCCTGACCTGCTCCCATCCCTGCTCCTTACCCCCGGGCTGTTAGCCCAAGAAGGCCCAGGACCAGGGTGTGGAGGAAATGACAGCGAAGTTCAAACCTTTGTTGGCAGCAGAGGGAGGTGGTCTTGCCCAGACCAGAATAGATCAAATCACGGGGATCTGAAGAACCGTAATGTCAGCAAGCTGGCGGGAGAGCGTTTAAATCTGTGAGCAAGGGCGGAGAAGGCCAAGAATGAACTGATTCTCAGGCAGGAAGGCTCTCCCGGAATTCCCACATGGTTCCAGCTTAGTTCTGTTCTTTTACAGTAATCATCTCGACATCTGTTCCTGGGATACTTGTGATGTGTTTGGTGTCGGTGCTGCTGGTATACTACATCAAGTCAAGGTGGGTGACGCCGGAGGCCCACGGGGCCAGAGTCTTCCCGCCCGCAGTGAAGAGCTACAGGATGATCAGAGACCCCTCTCTAAGGAAGCCCTCTCACACTCAGCCCCTTCCGTATCAGCCCAAAGACGCATCGAGGCCGAGCAGGACAGAGCCAGCCTTAGCCCTTCACTTCCCTTGTGGCTCTCGGGCCACTAGTGTGAAAGGGGGTCAGGCTGGGCCTGGCTGACAACACAGGGGCAAAGCTGCCGAGAGCCAGTTCACAGAGAGGATGAATTGGGTGTCTACGTGGCTGTGGTAAAGTGTGTGCTGAGTGAGTACTGGTTCAGTCCTCAGCACCCCCCCAAAAAAGCAATGTACCCAATGACCAATCCGATGAACATTCAGCTTGTATTATTCTTTTGATACATTCGTGAATATTCTATGCATCCGTTCACTATGGGCACACTTATTCACAGCCAGCTTACTTCTGTATTTCTAATACTTAAATTTCTGCATTTTGGTCTTTGTGATGTTTCTGCCATTTGTTGAAATATCAGGGGTTTTGCTAGTTTTTATCTTTGGAGACAAGGTCTGGCTAAGTAGCCCAGGCTGGCCTCAAACTTGTGGTGATCCTCCTGCCTCAGCCTCCCAAATGCTGAGATTACAGATGTGTGCCACCACACCTGACAGAAATACCACTTTTATTTTTTGTTTTTTCTAACCTTTAGGCATTTTCATCTTTTTTTGGGGAGACAAGATCTCATTGTGTAGCTCAGGCTGGACTTGAATTTACGGCATTCCTCCTACCTCATTCTGCCAAATGCTGGGATTACAGGCGTGAAGTGCCACACCTGGCATTTTTATCATTCTTTAACCAAACTTTCAATCAATATGCAACACCTCCCTCTACTCGTTATTCAGAGCTGATTACACACACACACACACACACACACAATTTTTTTTTAAACACTTAACTAAGTGCTAAGAACTGTTTTAAATCATTTGCATCGACATGATCAAGTCTGGTCTGATCAGGCTTCTAGTTACTCTTTTTTCTTCTTCTTTTTTTTTTTTTTTTTTTTTTTTTTTT
>NW_022900922.1:476051-543602 GCF_012274545.1 Fukomys damarensis | reverse complement strand
CTCACTGTAGCCCAGGCTGGTCTCGAACTCACAGCGATCCTCCTGCCTCAGCCTCCTGAATGCTGGGATTATAGGTGTACACCACCACACCCAGCTACTCTTTCCTTTTCTTGTCCCTGCCATCTGCACTGCTTTTCAGCAGATGATTAGCAAAGTGTGGGGTAAAGATGGGCATGGCATGAATCCTGCCAGCAGCATTGGTAAAACATGGGTGGATGAAAGGTTGCAAATACCAAAAGAGGATTTAAATACCTCCTGCACATTTAGGCATTCCAGGGTTCTCCAATCTCTGAGCAACACAGACCATTGAGGACTAAGTGTTTATGATTATTGTGGACAGAGAGTATGTCTACTGTCATCTGCCCATGATGGACATAATTTTAATACAGAGGACCTAACTTGAGGAACCCTCCTATCTTTTTAAAAGCTGTGCATCATCTGCTTTGCAGGAATACTTCCCATCCACCTGCTGCAGGAATGGAACCCATGGAAGCAATGCCAATGACTGGAGGTACCGGCAGCAGAGAGGCAGACAGAAGAAACTGTCCACTCAACCTCTGAGACTCAGGAAAACCAGCTGGGCTAAGTCTGCAGCAAAGGATCCAGCTCAGCTTTAGCTGAAGAGAACCTGGAAGACACCAGGACAGAGCCCAGCAGGATAATCCGAGGTTGCTGGCTTGAGCTTATGGATAAGGCACCCGTGCCTGGGTGTATCCAAAGGGAGCACAGAGGTTCTCTAGCACCCAGTGCACACTGCACCCGGGAGGCCTCAGCACACAGCCAGCTTCCCGAAGTCCAAACAGCTGCAGTCCTCCTGGGAGAGGCTGAAGGTCTTCACGAGGCCTCTCATTTCTCTCTGACACTGATTCAGAACAGCTTATCCACTTGTCTACGCCATACCTCATCCCAACTTGCAGCCTACAGAGAACAGGAACATACCCGGGGCTCTCAGTTAATCACAAAGCTCTTCCCGGCTTGGGAAGACACCAGCATTGAGCTCCTCAAAACTCTGTGTCCAGCACTCTGCATGCATTGAGAGGGAGCTGAGAAGGCAGGAGAGGTATTGAGCCAGTGAATTCCCCTGATGTAAGGATTCAGGAAGAAAACTGAACTCAGTGATGTTTTATGTGTGCTTTTATATTTATACTTCCTTGTTTGTTAGAGCTACATGATTTATGATTTCTATTTTGAAAAGGTGCCTTGTATAAACAAAATAAAATACCTATTTTCAGTATTAAAAAATGTACTGAGTCACCACAGAGAAATGTTCCACAAAGGAAAACGGGACAAAGAGTAAGAATGCAGAGTCCAAAATGATTAGCTTCAGGTTTCTTTCTAAAAGGAGGAAAAAAAAAAGCCTTGCCTAGAGCTGGCATAGACCACAGAATGGGGGTGTTTGTAACAGAATTTCCCTGTGAGAAGTAACGTGATCTAAATAGCAAGTCTGGGCCCAGCTATCATTATTTCTTTTCTTCCCTGCATTACTGTTATTGTTTTGCCATTTATGATACTTATTCCTAAAACTACAGGCTTAATCCTATGTCCTCGTTTTATACAGATAAGAAAACTGTGGACTAGAGGAGTTGAGCAGCTCAGCTAACGCCACAGCTTGAACACAACTGGTACGAGAGTCAGGCTAGGGAGCAGTCCTGACTGTAAACTGTCTGCCAACTGCCCCTGCGCTTGAAGGGTAGCAGGAGCCACCACAAGATTTGGAAAGTGGGCATGAGCACAGCGCCCAGTCAACGTGCTGCCGGAAGCACTCCAAGTGCCTCTTCTCACTGACTTCTGCAAGACTTCAGTTAGGGGTTTTCATCAAATTTACAGAAGCCTCTGCACTTAGCTGCTTGGGCTTGCTCACAGAATGGTGGTCTTGGGCCAGTCAGACTGCTCACAAGGTGACTGAAAGGCCCCTTAAAGATTAGACCAGAAAGTGTCACAGAGCACTCCTGCTGTATTGGTAAAGGCAAGTCACAAAGCCAGTCCAGATTCAAGAGAGAATAACAAGTGGAGGGCAGAGATCGAGGGAGGCCATCTTTGGTGACCATCCGTACTGCTCTGAGGGCCATCAGGGAAATGGAACTTGCCTTTCCATCCTCAGCACTCTGTAAATGCCAAAAAACAGTGGATGAATGGATCAACATGATCTGGGCATCAGTACCTGCTAGCTTTTGAGAAGAATCTATTCATTTTCTTCTGCTTTTTTTTTTTTGAAACAAGGTCTTGCTATGTAGTTCAAGATGGCCTCGAATTCATTATGTAACCTGGGGTGGCCTCAAACTTGTAGTGATCCTCTTGTCTCAGTCTCTCAAGTGCTAGAATTTTACAGGCATGTGCCACCAGGCCTAGTGAGAGTCAATTTTTTTTTCCAGTAGGGGTGATTTAACTCAGGACCTTGTGCTTGTGAGGCAGGTGCGGAGTCACTGAAGTAAATCCCAGGCCTAAGAGTCAATTCTTAAAATTAATATTTGAAGTGAAAAAAGTACACAGAACTCCAGTGGACCTGAAAGCTCTACAGTTATTAAGCCTTTAGCCCAAGTGTCATTAGCTGGCTATAAATCTAAATAATTCACATGTTCGCCTTCCCTCATTTCTTGCCCTCCACAATGTTTCCATGAATACAATTGATCATTCATCTTTCATATTTTGCCTTGATTTTTTCTTGATGACAAAATAAGACTCGCTTAGTTTCTTGTTTTTAAGTTATCTTCTAGGGGTAAAAAGTAGGAAAATAGGAATCAACAAACATTTTAAAGAGCTCCCCATGTTTCTAAATGCCCACTCCACTTCTCCATCAAGGACCTTTTACTATTAGATGAGGCTACCACATCATGGATTTAGAATTTAAAAAAAAATAGTTATCTCGAGTCTACACCTTTTCCCACAAGTCTGTGTTCCTTTGAGGCAGGAGCAGCCCAATTCAAATGAAAGGGTCCTCAACTCCCAACTAGCCGGTATCCAAACTTAACGTGCAGACGTCGTTTCACACTGTACACACACGACATTACACTGAGCATACTCCTCCTTTCTTCCCTGCCTGTAGTTTTTGTCATTCTTAGCTACCCAGTATGTAACATCTCCTCCTCCACGCCTTACTTTCTTGTCACTGAGACACAGTACTCAACACCCACAACTCTAAGGAGAAAAGGTTTACTTTGGCTCAGTTTGCAGAGACTTCAATCCGTATTTGACTGGTTCCAGGGCAGGGCAGCATGGCAGAGGAGAAACAGCTCACGGCATGGCAGACAGGGAGCAGTGATCACGGGAGGGAAGGAGCTCGATCCTTCCAGGCCAGGCCTCCAGTGACCACCTCCTCCTAGGTTTTACTCCTTACATTAGTTTCAGCTATAAACTCGTCAGTGGACTGATCCGCTGATGATTATCACTATCATGGTCTACCTGTGAGCGCATGAGGCTTTGGGGTTCACTCCAACTTTGGAGACCTCCCAGCATTTGGAGGACCTCTCTACCACGAAGGCACATGGCCTGACGTGCCCCTCCCTGCTCCCACACAGCATAGGCACCAGGCCTGGACTGAGCTCATCTGAGCCCCTCACCTACTGCTCAGAGCTCTTGAAAATGGAATCAGTACAGCACAGCAGAATGCACAGAGCAGCGCCCAGAAGAGGCCTCAGCGGCAACAGAATAGTTACTATGCTTCTCATTCTTGGCTTCCAGATTGCTTTGGTTCTCACCATCTTCCAAAACCGGTCCACCAACTTCTTGCGAATGAACCGTCCCCTAACAGTCTTCTAATGCATTTGCTTTTTCCCTAACAGGCTTCATTTTCATTACTTGTTACAGAAACCTTCCTGACTGATGTGGGAGTTTCTGCTAGGTGTGAATGTGGCGAATGACAGAGACGCGGGGTCGGAAGATGCACGATTCGCTATGTGCTGACGCTCTGAGTAGCCCTCCCGTGCAGAACATGCTCTCACCACGTTACCCAGGGCGGCACGGCATCAGACGCCGGCTCCAACCCAGAAGCTGCATGTGAAATCCAAGGCTTCAGACGGGCGAGGGTCTTCTGGTGGTGGTGGTTACTGGGGACTGAACCCTGGACCTTCATACTGAGCTACATCCTATCCCTTTTTACAAAACGGAGACAGGGTCTCGCTAAATCTCAAAGCTGCCAGGCTAATGTTGAACTTGGATTCCTCCACACAATCAGCCTTCCGGGATGCTGGAATTACAGGTGTGTGCCACCAGATCTGGCGAGGTAGCTGCTCTGAATGGCACTGAAAGAGTCAGAAATGAGAAAAACAAGCCAAAATCCCTCAATTCTCAATTCAAGCCAGAGGCTGAAATCTAAAGACTTCCTACAGCCAAATTATTTCATGCCTTAGACACAAAACAAAGATACCCAAAAACCCAACTTCACAGTTGGAACCTCCATCTGTTAAGTGACAATAGCTGAATCTGCAGTCTCAAGTTTCCTAGCTCAAAGGTTGAGTATTTACTGGATACGGTCAAGGACCCAGGTCCTGACAGGAAGACATGGGAGGAACGTGGAGGTCTCGCAGGAGGTTATGTCTCTTAACGCCCTAACACTTTCTCCTTGGTGGAGGTGCTGCTCTGCAAGAAGCCTGTCCTCCAGAGGACCCTGCGTATCCGTTAGGCTCTCCGATCACGTACAGCAGCCTATGCAGCCAGGGCCACCCCTTCCCCAAGGCCATCCAGAACTCTGCCCCTGCACTAACCTGTTTCCACTGCTTCCCTGGGGCTGGTCAACAGGTTCGTCATGGGTCAGGCCCAAGGCTCACGCCTACCCAGCGGTCATTGCTACACCATCCTCTCTGCTTCTAACCTGCCCAGCTCTTCTCTCCCTACTCAGAGGTACCAATCTGCCTCTCCACTCTTGTAGCCCTTATTCTCTACTTATGTGATAATGACTAAATACTATTTTGTATAGGGGAAGAGACACGACTTAGAACCTGAGTGTCAAACGTTTATTCTGCTTGCGACCCGCCCCCAGAGTTACCTGAGCTGTCTGATCTGCACCACCTCGTCTTTAGTGAGGAAGACAGCAAGTGCATTGTCCTTTTCACAAACGCCTGAGATCATATATAAGACCTTTTTTTTAAAAAAAAAACAGCCTAACCTGGTCATGGTGGTACACGCCTGTAATCTCAGTATTCTGGGAGGCTGAGACAGGAGGATCACAAGTTTTACCCTAGGTGGCAACTTAATGACTCAGCGAGGCCAGGTCTCAAAAATTAAAAACAGATGTAGCTCAGTGTGAAGGTCCTGGGTTCAATCCAAGGGAGGGAGAGGGGGAAGTAGGGGAGCTGGAACACAGGGATGGAATGAAAACAGATAGGCTTACTGCCGTGCCAGAAAGGTAAATATATAGGGAGCAAAAAACTTTTGCCACAATAGGCAATAAATGCTACATGAACTGTATATACTGTTGGGTCACACAAGTTCTGTATAAGCAGAAATCGCTAAAAAGTCTGAATACTTGAGGATCAATGTAGACTTGGGACATGTGTTGGGGGATGAGTGGAATTTAAATAAATATGCAGAGGGAGCATTCTAAACAGGGAGAGGGACAGGCAAAGATACAAAGTAGGAAGCAAACGGCAGGCTCGGGTGAGAAACAGCACAGCAGCTGGGCAGAGGGACTGGTAAGAAGGCAGAAGTTTTGTGACTTTCTGTGAAGCATCAAATGCCAGATTAGCAGGGTTCTGGATCTCCTCGTAGCTCTGGTAAACAAAGCAAGCTAAAGAGCAAAGATTCTGGAGATGATTAGAACGCTGTGATCTCAACACCATGTCTCTGGCTCCACCCAGCTGCTCCCTTCTGGTAGACATCGTCCATCACCCCAGATACAGGAGGTTCTCTTTCTAGGGCGACTGCTCACATCTCTGGGCAAAGAGCCAAAAGCACTACCACAAAATAAGTGTGTAATCTTCAAAACTCTCCTTGACATAAAGGCATCCCAGCCAGTTCTCAAGTTGTTCCAGGACAAAATAGTCCCTGGCCAGCTGGGCTGCAGGCAGTCACAGGTATTTTCACTGTTCTGAGGCCGTGGAGGGTGCAGAGGCAACGGAGGGCAGCCCAAGGCAGGGGGCTCGCAGGTGCTGTGTGCGCTCACCCTCAGTTCTGCAGTCACAACAGCAGCCCTGTTCAACATTATTCCTTGCTAATAGGCTTAGGGATGGAAAAACAACCCCAGTTTGACCAATGACTTGTTACCTCAGCCAGGAGGCTTCTGGGAATGGTTTTCTTACTACTAAGAGACACAAAGACAAGCTTACCCCTCCTGACACAGCTGTGTCTGAACACGATGCCTAAAACACTGCAGACAACTGGTCATCAGAGAAGTCAGCCTGGGCACAGCTGATACAGTGAGGATGGCAGCAAGGGGAAAGCACCAGGTTCTTAAGCACAAAGTTAAGCAACTGAAACGAGCACCCCAGCGATCTGGCCTACTCTGGACTCCTGCATGAAGCCATCACATTTTCCATTTAATGTCCTTGAGAGTTTTGCTTCTGGGTTACTCACAGCACAAAAAATCTTGATATTGAATGTGGTGTCAGAAAGCAAGGATGTTATAATAGGCCCTAAACTGCATTAGGCTGGAACATCAGTGAGCCTGGTTATGTGACTGTGAAACTGATCACAGTGTTGCCTGTTAACTATGGGTCCAGATTAGAAAATGTGTTATTAAGAAAACTTTTTTTAAAAATCCAAAACCACTGAATTAGACACTTAAAAACAACAGAAGAAATACTACCTTCAGTGACTGCTTTCTGACATCGTGTCACCTACTTGCCTACCTCTTTCCAGCCTTGCTTGTTGAGAATGGTCCACACAGGGTCGGCCCTATTTGACAATTTTACCAGATAGATGCACAGCTCAGAGTCAGTAGTTACATAAAGGCACTTACCAAAAAGCTCCCTTACTCTCCGGTTACCCCTCCTCAAAAGAAAGTCTTTAAAAATCTTTACATAGATTGTTTTGGTATCTCCCTGTCTCTGTATAAACACACACTGGTTTCTACTTCCTTCTTTTTTTTAGTTTTGGTAACTGTAACTGACCCACTATAAGGCTGGAGAGTCAGCTCGTTTACTCTCCTTTTCACCAGGTTCACACACTCCCCACCTCCAATACACACGCTCATGTTAAGGTTATGGAAACATACAGCTAAGGTGAGGAGTAACCACGGTCTCTTCTGCCCAACTCGTCACCTTCCAAAGAACAATCACAGTAGACATCCAGCTAGATAACCTACAGCCTTCTTGCTTGTAACCACCATTTTGCCCTCTAGGTGACCAACTAAGTCATGAAGATAGCTAAGAGTGTTGTACTTCGTTTCTTGGCTGACCCAGGAACATGTTAATATATTATTTTTCAGAGGGGCGAGGTACACTGGTCGGTTGTGGCCCACTTTTGTCTGACTTGGCATACAAACCCCCTTCTCTTGCTCTGGGATGCAGAATCTACCTATCTTGTGGCCACTCAACACACACTTCTGTTTTCAAGTGTTCCTTACATCATATTTTAAGCAATCCTAGATCTGTGTGGCACTTCCTTTGGTCTTAGGGTACTTTCCACCATTGGTGGACAATTCTCAATCAATGGGACCAAGGCTTTCCAGAACAGTTGCCTTCTTAAAAATTTCCACTGGTTTAGTTTTCTACAGTTGGCACTAACCCTAACCTTAAACACTCTGCCAGCTACTTCTAGGTGTCTTCCCAGAAGAGTTAAAGACATCATATGACAGCGATACACACTCATGTTTATAGCAACACAATTCAGAATAGCTAAATCTTGGAAGCGACTTATATGTCCATCAACAGAAGAACAGATAAAGAAAATGTGGTATTTATGCACAATGGAGTACTACTCTGCCATAAAGGATAAACTTGAGTCATTTGTATGAAAATGGATGTATTCTGAGATCATAATATAAAGTGTAATAAATCAGACACATAAACTTAAAAGATTGCATGGTTTCTCTGAGAAATCCAAAATATAACGACCAAACAAGAAAAAGACAGACAATAGAAAGCAGAGAGACAGAAATGCAAAGGGGATCAAGAGATGGAGGGAAAGGGAAGTGGGAGAGGACGAAAAAAGAACCGACGTGTTTTGTACACGTGCGAGCTCCACACAAGGAATGTAATCACGTACTGCAAGCATGCACTACTAGAGTTTAAGAAATTCCTGAATGTGTGTGCCTCTAAGCCTCAGGTCCCACTCTGATGCGGTCTAGTGCTCTATGCTTGGCGAAGACTCTTTCCTAGAAGAACGACTCCCTGTCTTACGCGCTCATTCCACGGAGCCACACCATCCAGGCTCTAACTCTACGGACGTTCTGGTAGGTTCCGTTGTTTTTGAGACAGGGTGTTGCTGTGCGT
The DNA here is from genome assembly GCF_012274545.1 of Fukomys damarensis. NCBI lineage: Eukaryota > Metazoa > Chordata > Mammalia > Rodentia > Bathyergidae > Fukomys > Fukomys damarensis. The sequence continues at coordinate 535,236 of NW_022900922.1, read as the reverse complement.
CCTTGCATGACCTCAAACTCATGATGCTCTTGCCTCAACCTCCCAAGTGCTGGAATTACAGGCCTGGGCCACCCCACCCAGCCATTCCTTTGTTTTTGTAAGGGACAGCTGTCCCGTTCTGCCATTGCGTAATCTGAAGACACTGATTTCTCACCCTTTACGTGAAGTTTCCCCACCCCCGGGAACGTATAGGATCCTTGTCTCTACTGTTCTAAAATTTTTACTATTATTAATGTATGTGCTTGTTTCCATCATGTGGTGGTCACCACACTCACACTGGTGTCCACCTCTACTTTTTTAGTTAGCATGCGACACTCACGGAGTTCTATCTCTGCCCATCTGGCGAGCATTCCATCCAGAAACTCCCGTCATCAGTTGTGATTAATTTTAACTTTTTTTTTTCAGGGGGAGGGGAACTTTATTTTCCTAAAACTCCTTTACTAAGCAGTCTTAAATTGTTTATTTTTGGTTTTTGGCTCTATTTTCTCAACTTATCCAACATATATTAAGTTTGTAATATTTTTATACTTTTGTCTTAAAGTATTAGTTTCACAAATGCAGTATCTTCTTATTTTCTGGACTTACTTTTTTTTTTTTTCCGAATCCGGGTCCTTGAGCTTGCAAGGCAGGAGGCAGAACCACTGAGCTAAATCCCCAGCCTTTTCTGGATATATTAAAGATATTTAGATGCTTTCTTCTCGCTGCATAGATTCTTTTCTCCAAGTTGATTCTTCAGTTTTGACATCCAACTTTCCTCTTGGAGGCACTTTGCAGATCTGCCAATCCTGGTTAAGAGTAGAGCACAAAGGGTTTGACTACACTGAAGACCTGGGGGTGTTTGTCTGAGGGGGTCCTGATCACTGCAGATTTATTCCCCGGTCATCCGCAGGGCCGGCCTCCTTCGGAACTTAATGTCACTGTCAATGTTTTTGCTGAAGCTACTTAGATTCCCTTGAGAACATACACAGGCTTTCCAACCTCTAACATTGTTTTGGTACTGGGGATCAAACTCGGGTCCTTGTGCTTGCAAGGCAGGTGGCAGAACCACTGAGATAAATCCTCAGCCCAACCTCTGACTTTCTGTGGCTGTTGTCTCCTATTTTCTTTGCCCTTATGTTTAAAAAAACTTTGGCATTTTAGTATGGCTTCAGGAAGAAAACAATACAAGCAGATACACTTAATCCATCAGATTACTAGATTTTTTTTCTCTTACATTTTAGCCCACTGCAGCCTGCCTTTTAGCCTCATTGAAACTGATCAGCTACCATTTAACACTGACTTTCACGGTGTCCGTTACAGAAACATCTTTCCCTCTTTACTGGCCTCTTTATAGCCCTGGCTGCTGATGGTCACTTCTTTTTCAGCTCACTTCTCTCGAGTTCAGGAACTCCATCATGCTCTGGGATCAGCTGTCAGTCCTCTTCAACAACCTTCTTGCTTTCTTTAGCCCAAGGCTCACAATCCCCAGGCTTCTTTCTTGTACCTCTGATCTTCTCATTCTTTATACTCTCCTAGATGATCTTATCAAAACCCTCCCAGTGAAACACATTCCTACTTCTTCCGTACTTATAACTAGAATCTCTACTTTCAGTTTAAGGTGCTTTTCTGAAGTCTGGACTTCAGCAAAACCTACTAGATGTTGTAAGAGTAAGTTGAGAAAATAGAAAATCGAGCAAACATTAAAAAACCAGTAGTCAGGCAGAGAATTTAGCTCAGTGGTGCTGCCGCCTGCCTTCCAAGTGTAAGGTTCTGAGTTTGATCCTTAGTACAAAAACAAACAAACAAAAAACACCCAAATATCAAGAAACCAATTTTAAAAGTTGAGCATCAGCAAAATAAAGGAATTACGGGAAGAAAAAAACAGAAAACAGACCCAGTATGCAAAAGCTTCCTAGACAATTCTACCTGGATTTCTCATGAGCATCCTCAGATTCACCATTTCAAAAATCAAATTCACCCTTGTTTTTACACAAATCTCTTATTTTTCCATTCAAATGAAAGATACCATCACCCACCTGGAGAAGTAGCCAGAAAATGGACTGACATCACACTGAGGTTCTTTCACTGTCACAACACTCATCTAAGCACTAAGACCTACTGGTCCTACCTTCTTAGGATCAAGATCAGAAGTTTCGTGTCCATCAGAATTACTTATTTGCCTTTTTTTTTTTTTGGTACTGGGGATCAAACTCAGGACCTTGCACTTGCGAGGCAGGCGGTGGAACCACTGAGCTAAATCCCTGGCCGTGTACGGCTAAATACCAACTGTGGGGACTGAGCCAGAGTCTTATGCTCACTTCTGGAGTGGGGACTGAGAAATTTTATTTCTAACAAGTAGTCCACCCTCCAAATGACACTTGGAATTATCCTCAAAGAGATGTGCTCTCTCAAGATGCTGACGTCTGCTTGGCTCAGTTCAGAGCCTAAATGTGATGTATTCTTCGGGTGATGTCGCGTCTACCCTTCTACTTGCCACCAGCACCCTAAACCTGAATGGCAAAAATGTCCAATTCCAGACCCATGCACATCTCTGTGATGTTTTCACTGTCAGTTTCCATAAGAATTTATAACTTCATTACAGTTTCCACCCAGCATCCCCAAGTACACCGAACCAGGTATCAACTTCCCATCTCTCCTCTACCAACTCTGTCTCCTCCACAGTAGGTGACTACCCCAGCTTCCCTTACAAGTGCTTCTGATCTTCAGGAAACACAAGAAGTCTAAGTCTAGCTACTGTCACTTTGCACTTGTCCTTTATGAATGATGCAGTTTCCCTGTTTAAACTCTGAGCTCTGCAAGGACAAAGTCGCACATTACGTCTTACACATGTGACTCCCCTCAGCAAGAAGACCTCATACTCTGCGATCAGCTGCTGAAAAGAGAAAGGAGAAAGTGGAAACAATAACGTTGCAGTGAGACGTCACAGTGGCATGCCAGTGTTGCAATGCCTGTTTAATTGAAACCTTGTAATAAAAGTTTAAATACATAAAATGTTTTTATCAAAAGAACATCCCCCTCTCCCCTGACCTGATTCGTATTGAGGATAGGCAAGTGGTAACTGGCTATCTGGAGGGAACGGAGAAATGGCAGGTCCCTCTCTCGTTGGGTTCTTCTTCCTCAGAAAATGTTCTACGATTGAACTCAAGAGTCTTGGGTGAGCAGGAACTCTGCCCACGCCGCCTTCCTTCAGCACTTGGGAGACCACGGCAAGCCACTCTGCACCACGGAGAATACCCGTCTTGGTCTCAAAAGACAAGAAAGAGCAGGGCTTCATGCCTGGGGAGCACTATGTTTTCCACTGTGCGCTCCATGGAGTGTACCTTCTCTGGAGAGGCAGTTAAGAAGGCCAGGGGCCCAATGCGCTGCTCTGCACAGGAGTGGCACAGGTAGCCACCCTCGTTTTCCTTCCTGTTGCTCTGCAGTGATGGAGAAGAACAAGCGGTAAGTGTACAATCGAAGACAGGACTTTCTATCAAAAAGTGAACTCTGCCACAGCTGCCCAGTGACAATGCATGATTTGGATTTTTCAACTCTACAAATCCCCAGAGGTAACACGTCCCTGGCACTACTGCCTAGGGTAGACTGTAGTCTATCAAAGCCTCTAAGGAAAATTTATAAAAATCAAGAGACAAAGCTGTGTGGTGCCGCATGCCTGTAATCCCAGCACTCGGGAGGCTGAGGCAGGAGGATCGCTGTGAGTTTGAGAACAGCCTGGGCTACATAGTGAGTTCCAGGTCAGTCTCAACTACATAGTGAGACCCTGTCTCAAAAAAACCAAAAAAAAAAAAAAAAAAAAAAAAAAAAAAGAGAGACAAAGAACTTTGCACTGCGGGTGTAGCTCAGTGCCAAAAGTATGGGCTGAGAGAGAGAAACTCCAGATAAAGGAGCTCTCCTCTGCAGTGTCTGCTCACACCCCATCTCCCAGACAGAAGGCAAGTCAGCTTGTTCAGACAGTTCCACCCGTCCTGAGCTTTGATTTTACTGTCTGACGTAAGGGCAGACCTCACACTGGTTGTGCTTTACATATAAAAAGCCGTTCAAAAAAAAAAAAGATCACAAAAAGGCCTCTTTTATGTACCTCAGCCAAAACCCAGATAAGCACACTGTTCACAAGCAACGAAATGTTTGTAATTATAAAGTCTGCAGACAGCCAACATACGTAAGTGATCGGCAGTTTCTTCATGGTGAGGACGGTATCCACAGGGATGGCGTTGTTGCACTGCGCCACACAACAGCAAACCACTCCTGTTTTTAAAACATTACTTGTCAGCTCGACTTGCAAGAAGTACTCCTGAGAAAGAAAGAGACAGAAAAAAGTCAATCGAAATATCTCTGCTCCCTCCTGGGAAACTCCAAGCGCTGGGGAGCTGGAGACATGTTTACAGCAATCCAGAGATGCTTGACTCATCCGTGACTCTTCTTGCTTCCAGTTATCGCAGAAAAGAGTACCCAAGACAGTGCGACTTGTTCTGGTGTAATTGCTAGTTTTTCGTTTTTTCAAAAATGTAATGGACAGACATACAAAGTTACAATATTTTAGGACTATTTCTGGATTTTATCTTGTAGTAACCCATCCCCAACCGCATCATTAGAAAACTATTCGTGCATTCACTTTACAGCCCAAGCCAAAACAGAGAACCCCAGAGGAACTTGCCCAGGACAACCCCAAATGTTTCCGCCTTCCCAAGCTGCTGGCTGGCCAGCGGGCAAGTGACTCCGCTCCCAGTTTGTCTGAATCCGTACAATGCAGATAACATGATATCCACTTTCTATGGTTGCTGAGGAACAAACACAACAGTGCCTGTGGAGTGCTCGTGCCCCGTGTGTAGTCTCCTAAAGTGGAGATGCAGCAACATCAGGCCCCTCCATCTGAGGTACTGTGGCCCCGAGGAACAGCAAATTGCAGGACAGCAGGACTACAATTATCTGCTGACCAATAAATTATGATTTCCTATTTTCCGGACTAAAACTGCTAGTTATCAATTTTTTTCCACCACCTACATCCCACGTTTGATTTTTTTTCTCTTGAGGAACCTACCTATCCGCTACACAAAATGGAAAATATATAAACACTTCAGTTTCAAATGACAAGGACTGAAAAAGGAAAGTGTGAAATTGCTTTTAAAAAACTAGAGATTTTGGTGATGTCCCTTTGCCTATCGTCTGTAATTCTTTCTCCAGAGGCAGCAGGCATCTTGAATTTGCTGTCTTTTCTAACCTGTTCCAAAACAGCCATGCTTGTGCATACATATATCCAAGAACATAAGATACCCTTTCAAAGACATTTGCTCACATAAATATTATACTCCTGGTTTCCTTCTCACCTAGTACATTTCTCCCAGGTGCTACGGAGGTCTTGATCATAGCACTTTCACACTTATGTATCCATTCCCCTGGTGTGGAAATTCATAGCAATGAATATGCTTGTACAAGTTTCCTAGCCCACTGCACAAATTTCTTCAGGGCTGGCTTTCAAAGTTTACTTACCACTTACCACTACAATTCCATGCAAGTACCTGAGAAGCTGAAATAAAATGTCACAAAATACCATGTAAACTTACACGCAATGTACGCTGAGTTTAGATTTTAAGCCATTTCATTTCCTGAAACCTTGTCATAGCCCACTGAATTAATTTCACAAATCATCAAAGAATTGTAAGCTACAGCTTGTGAAATACTTCTCCAGAGCAGCCATGCAGGTTCAGGACCCTTTACACTGCTAAACATTATGGGATCCTAAAACACTTTGTCTATGAGTTTCATGAACGTTCGCCATGTTCGCATTCTAAACTAAGAAATCATATAAATATTAATTCATTTTGAAAATAACTATAACAAACCCATTACACTGACAACTACACTTTTTTAAAAACAGAATAGGAACATCGTTGGATGTTAAAAAAAAAAAACAAAACTCTTTAATATCTAGCTTAACAGCACAAGGTCCTGAGTTCAATCCCTGGTACCCAAAGAAAAAGAAAAACCTAGCTTAATAGAAAGCAAGTGGCCCTAGCCTCCCTGAGGTTGGTGCTGCCATCACCTGCCCCAGACGAAGCGAGGCACTTGTGGGGCCTTCCCCCTTCTAGAGCTTTGGCAACTCCCACTCTCTCTGCCAGAGGAGGTGTCCATGCCAATGACATGTCTGTAACAGAATGTTATTTGAAGATTAGTAGATCTTTCAGGATGGCAGGAAAAAAGGGGGAGTGAGATGGGTCAGTTTGTATAGATGAAAAACCAGTGTTTGCTGTACAGCTGTGGAGGTCCTCTACCCATACAAAATAGCTATCATCTTTCTGAATCTCACTGTTCTGGATTTGTGTCCTCCACCACTCCCTTCGCAGCTGGCACAGATATGCCTGCCGGGTCATCATCAAGGGTCACACTAAAGGAAGAAAAAGATAAAACAAGGCAACTGGACTCTGCTTCAGCATTCTGGTGACATATCAGATAGCCTTTGGGGTCTCATTATAGCTATGACAGCCTTACAATGCAAAGCACAAATGACAAGCTAGTACATTCAAACAGCGCTACGGTTATATGTATGATATGTCCATAAATACAGTATGCAATACAAAATAATGTTTATAAGCAGTATTACTTATACAGTGTGCATTTTGAATACATAATATATGCTACGAACACACTTATTCATGCATGTATGGTATGTACTGTGAGCACAGGACACATGTCACATAAAACATGGACAGTGAAAAGTATGTGACTGGAAAATGCAATGAATGTTAAATTTTTTTAAAGTTTATTACAGTAAAAAAAAAACATTATGGAAGTATTTCATGAGTGTCTAGTTGTGCTGTTGTGGCTGCCTTAATGTAGCGAATCGATCAGAACATTCACTTCTTGTGGGCATTCTGAATTTGGGAAAAAGCCCTAAGTTACACAGCACCAGACTCCATAAGTAAGGTGAACGAGGACACAGCTGTCACGAGCATTCACCACATTTATTACACCTCATAGAGACATTCACAAAAGAGGACCTTCCAGCCGGGCGTGGTGGCGCACACCTGTAATCCCAGCACTCGGGAGGCTGAGGCAGGAGGATCGCTGTGAGTTTGAGACCAGCCTGGGCTACATAGTGAGTTCCAGGTCAGACTCAACTACGTAGTGAGACCCTCAAAAAAACAAAAAGAAGGCCTTCCAGGGCTGCTTCAGAAAGGGGCAAAGAAGATGGGATCAGTATATCTGAAGCAAAGGGGAGTATTGCAGGAGTGTCTTTTACTGTAATAAATTTACAACATAAACATTCACTGTATATTTTGATCACATCTAATATGTACTATGAACAGTCTGACTGTTTTGAGCCCAGGATCTGATAGCATCAAAATGTAATACTTCAATGTGACAGAATAAGTTGATATCTACCCGATGCGTAAAAAATACTTTTTGAGGTGCAGTTATTGTCGTTATGACAGTTTTACAGATGGAGAAACTGAGGCAGAGTGTTTAAGTAACAGGCCCTCAATCACAAAAGTGGGAGTGGACCAGGCCTGCCCAGGGCCTGAGCTTTGTACCACAACCATCCACAGAAGAAGGCACTTCTTTCATCCTTGGACAGGTACTTGCTGAGCACAAACTCCACGGGAGGCCTGTCCAAGGGATACACTTACGAGATCTCAATAAAGACACCTAAGATCTTCTGGGCAGTTAGGCTTTTTCCACATCATACTTTGTCGGGAGCAGTTCTACACAATTTTTGGGAAATATCACGACGAGGGCCTAGTTGTCCTGTTTACAGGCCAGCTACGGGCATGTGAAGACTTCACTCCATCTTCACCTCTGGTCACAGCTGAGACTCCTAGGTCCCCACATGCTGTGATGCTGCACAGCAGGACCACACCAGCTGGAGACGTCCTTGGAGGACTCAAATCTTCACCTGTATAGGTGCTCGCTATTCTAGGATTTCTGCTGCCCCAGTTGTCTGTCACTTTTGTTTCTCCCGGTGTACTAAATAAAGATATGGCAGGCTCTGCGGATTCTGCTTTGCCGCCCAGAGCAGCACTGCTCAGACCCAACGCTCAGCTTCTTCTCAAAGTCTCATTTTTCCTATCTTTCCTGTATAATAAGTTCATTCACTGTGCTGTCGTGGCTCACAGGAGACCAGGACTTACTGCAGAGTAACGCAGTCTGGTAAAGTCCCTTTCTCCGTTTCCAATACTTCAACATTTCCTCAACACTTAAACTTTTAGAGAGACAAATGAACAAAAATACCTGCGAAGACATTTTCTAAGAGATTCATTCCTATGGCTTGAATATGGTTTGTGTGCTGGCAGCTTGGTTCCCAGCATAGCTGGGTTGAATGGTACAAACTTTAAGAAGCAGAGACTCGTGCGAGGTGACTAGGTCACGGGGGCACCACCTCAGAAGGGATTAATTCTGGTCTTGAGGAGTGCGTTCTTGAGAGCAGGCAGGCTGTTATGAAGTGAGGTCACAACACACACTTGGCTGCTTGCACACACCATGCTGCGATGGCGCCAGAGGGCCCTGAGCAGCACGCTGGTGCTACACTGTTTCAACGCCCCAGCCACCAGGATGAAGTCAAATAGACCTCTTGACAATAAAATAGCTAGCCTCAAGTATTTCATCCTAGCAACACAAATAGACTAACCCAGGGGTGAGAGAAAAAGGAGGCTACCTGTCGAGATCTAAGTGTATTTTCAGTCCAGGTAGCAGAAAACTGCACACTCTGTCTTTAAGATACCACTACCCATGTCTCTGTCCTTCTCAACAGGCTTTCGTAGCCTCTCAATTATTACTCTCAACCACACAGCAGAGCCTTCAACATCCTTTCTGGCCAGCCTTGCTGACTCTTAAACAAGACGTCCCTACATATGCACAAACTGCAATTTTAAAAACAAAGCAGTACTCCTCTCACAGAAAGTCTTTCAGACTTCACATCTGTTCACACAAACAGGCGGTCTTCCCAGGCTTCCTCAGAGCCTCCTCTGGGCAGACAAGTGCTTCCCAACTCAGTCTCACTGAGGAAGAAGTATTTCTCTAGAGTCTGAGTTCTGTTCTTCTGTGGGAAAAACTTATTTTCCCCATAAATGTGTGCAGCAACCACCTGACAAGCTGTTTACAGTAAGTTAGGTTTAAACAGCCTCTTTAAGGGACGCATCACGGGTGGGGCTCGAAGATGATACCAGTTCCATGAGGAATTGTGAAACAGCTAGAAAGATCACACTCACGTTCACCTGACCTGGCAGCTCCATGTTTACAAATGCGCCTCCGAGATGCACTTCTGAGAGAGACCGTGACTCACAGAGAAGATCACACACCTGGCATTAGCAAACAAGTGACTGGAAGCAACCCAGTGTCCCTCTGTGAGGGACTGCAACAACCAGGGCAACTGACACAGTACAGGAATGAGAACATGACTGGAGAGAGAGAGTGATTTCCACGCGTATTTCTAAATGACAAAGCGAGGTACACAACACCCACAGAATGCTACCTTTTGTGGAAAGGAGAATGTTAAAATACATACAGATTTCTTGATACAGATTTTTTTTTTTTTTTTTTTTTTTTTTTTTTGGTATTGGGGATCGAACTTGGGTCCTTGTGCTTGCGAGGCAGGCAGTGGAACCACTGAGCTAAATCCCCAGCCCCAGAAAGATATTGAAGGATAAATTAACTGATTTTTTTTAAAAAGAAAGCTTCTAATGGAAGACAATAATCTGAAGGGGACAGGGGTGAAAGAGACTTCTCTTGTTACAAAGTCAGGACTTTGAAAACAAATGAACTTTACACATTCAAAAAAGGACAATTAGGGCCGGGGATTTAGCTCAGTGGTTCCACTCCTCTCGCAAGCACAAGGACCCGAGTTCAATCCCCGGTACCAAAACAACAACAACAACAACAAAAAAGGATAATTAAATAAAAAGAAAGGGACACAATCCCCGAGTGGATTACAAATAATTATATCTAACTGCATATTTAATTAGTGATAAAACCACAAAGGAAAAAAGACATACTTCAAATGACTTCAGAACATGGCATTTTGACCAGGCATCACTAATAAAATACATGCCCAGGAGAAATGGAGCCATTAAAAATCTTGAGTTCCAGTCAGTATTTTATCAATGATAATGATATAAGACCAGGGATTTAGCTCAGTGGTTCTGCCGCCTGCCTCGCAAGCACAAGGTCCCCAGTTCAATCCCTGGTACAAAAAAACCCAATAATAATAATAATAAACGTATTATTTGGAAACACATATAATAGCACAAACAATAAATACTGTTAGAAACCATAATTTTCAGTGGAAAAGAACATATTCAAGTGTAAAAGAAGTAAAAATCTTTGAACGTTAAATCTGAAATGAACTGCAGGACAACTCATGACAGTTATAAAGCAAAGGCTAAAAAGGCTCTTATATCGCAGGGATGTACAGCTTCACAAAATGAAAGAAGTGGGCCGGGGATTTAAGCTCAGCGGTTCGGTGGCCTGCCTCGCAAGTGCAAGGACCCGAGTTTGATAACCGGTACCAAAAAAAAAAAAAAAGAAGAGAGCATATGAAAAAATGTCTTGTTGACAGTATTCACAGTGTTGGTGATTCACAACTGGTTAAAAAACAGAAGAGTCAACCAGGAGAATGAGGCAAAAGGATGCAAGTCTGAGCCCAGACTGGGTGAGTTACCAAGACCTTGTCTCAAAATAAGAAATAGAAGAAGGGCTGAAGAGGTAGCTCACTCAGTGCAAAGGCCTTGAGTTCACGCTCCAATACCAGAAAAAAAAAAAAGCTAATGAGAAAACAAAATGCCATGAAGCCAAGTGAGCCAGTGAGCTGCTGGTAACTCGGGATGAGGGTTACTCTCAAGCAGAACGAGCGCTATCGGTACGTGGGGCCACCAGACGGGATGGGATGGGTGGCAGATCCCACCCCCCACCAGGTGACATTACCTTTAAATTGCTTTATGTGGCTTTATATATTAGAATTATATTAAACATTGAGATGAGAATTATTTTTCTTTTCAAAAATATGGATTTGTGGGGCCAGGGATCTAGCTTAGTGGTTCTACCACCTGCCCTGCAAATGCAAGGACCCCGGTACTGAAAAAAAAAAAAAGAAGGATTTGTTAGCACCATCATCTACTGAATTCACTAAAAGGACGAGGTACAAGGCACCCTGGTACCAGGTGCTTCCTGACACATGACGCACAACTGTTCTCTATCCCATGAAGTGCTCCTGCAGAAAAAGTTACAACTCAGTCAAATCAAACCTCCACCGCGACTTCAGCTATAGGAAACCCAGGACAGACGATGACAGAGCCATTTACACGACTCCGCAGGAAGCAAATCTAGAATGTGGAGCATCTGGCCCAGTTTCTGCACAAAGGAGAATTAAGCAAGAGATGAAGGGAGTAGCAGATTCCTCTAAATTAAATAATTTAGAGACTATCAGCCAAATGTTTATTTGGATCCTGACTTAAAGAGATCACTACAAAAACAGGCATGCTGACGTTGTTATGGCTCGTATCGAGATGTCCCCTCAAAGCCTCAAGGTCTTAGGTGAGGCCTTTTGGAGATGGCTGGATCAAGAGTGACTGTGGGTTAATGGTGTGATACTGGGATTGAGGGTGTGTGGTAATAAATTAGTCCACTGATTAAAATCAGCATAGTTCTGTGTGGCTGCACGGATTTACTGAAGACAGAAGCCCCACCATGGTTGTGAGTGGCACCACCCAAAAGGCTTGTAAGCCTGCATGGGATAAAGGGGCAAGGCAAGCCTGCCAACTGCTGCTTGCTCCTGCTGCTTGCTGTTTCTTGCCTGTTTTGCCATGGACTGTTTCTCTTATGCTATGTCCCTCTGCTGTGGAGCCAGCCGACTATGGACTTCATATATTAGAATTAAATTTAACAACCAGCTATTTGTACCTCTACTTGCTATGAGCTGAAATAAACAAATCTTTCCTCCTTTAACTTTGGTATTTTGTCTCAGCAACAAGAAAAGTAACCAAAACTAATAATCATAACAAAATGACTATGGATTGGTTAGTAAAGGCCATACATTCTAAATTTTTTAAAGCTTGAAAATGGCACTGTAGTTATGGAAAAGAAGAAATGTATACTCTAAATACATATATAGGAGTACCATGTATATGTTTATTCAATACAGTTTCACAACTCTTTAATGTCTGGAAATTCTATGTTAAAAAAGAAACAACTCTATTTAACACATACTGCAAAATGATCCTCCTGTTCTACAATGGTACCTTGGTTCACAAATGCTTTTGCTTGCGAACAATTTGGTTCATAAACAGAAGTGTTTGGCAAACTTTTGCTTTTGTTTGTGAACTCTGCATTGGGTGACCAATATGCCTGCGGTCATCTTTCCTGCACAAAACACAAACGTGGAAGGAAATAAGTTTGTGAATCAAGGCTCCACTATATAACACTCTATTAAGTTACCAATATAGATTCGGGTTTTTTTTTTGGTACCAGGGATCAAACCCAGGACCTTGCACTTGCAAGGCAGGCGGTGGCACCCCTGAGCTAAATCCCTCGCCCCAAAAGTTACCAATATAACAATTCATTCTGTTAAAGGTTTAATCACTACTATAAAAGTAATTCTATGAGAAAACCATACTACAAATTCTAAAAAAGTATTTATAATCAAAGGTTATATACAAAATCAAATCACACAGCAGGTAGGAGCTACTTGTACATAAACATTACTAGTCTGTTTAATTCCTTGAGGTACTGGTTGAGAGATTAGGAAAAGTCACATACCTAGATCTAAACCAAAGTCCACAACCTACAAGTGGGCCCAATCCAGACCAGTACGTTTTTTGTGTATTAAGTTTTATTGTAACCTCAACACACTAATTCAATGCCATACTATCCATGGTCACTCTTGTGGTTCAAAACCAGGGCTGAGATTACATGGCCTGTAATGCTTAAAATACGTACTTCCTAACCCTGTGTGGAAACAGTGCACAGGTGACCCGAGTGTCCCTGAGGAAACTGGACTCTGATGCTTGGGCTGTCATCCTCAGTGATGCTCAGGGAGAAATCTGTTTGGGGAAAAATGCATCTGACTTTGAACTGCAGAACTATTTTTATCATCAAATAAGCCTATCTCAGAGAAGTTAACAGGAAAAGTGATAAAGGAGACACGAGAGGTTAAAGCATAATAAAAGCGTAAGCTAATCAGTCCTATGAAATAAGTTTTTGCATAAATTCTTTCTGTTGCTTTTGAGACGGGGTCTTGCTATGCTGCCCAGGCTGAACTTCTGCTCTTAAGCAATCCTTCCACTTTGGCCTAGGCAACATAGTCACAAAGAGTATTTATTTGTAAAAGTTCTCCTTTTAGGTTTTGATAGTAACTTCCTCAAAAGTGTGAAGAAAACTATCTGTTCGTGGATTTGTTGTCCACCTTGTCCTAATCTAGATGCGGGCTCCATGAAGGCAGGAATTTCTTTTGCCAACCATTACAACTCCAGAGCCTATAAAGATGCACATATTAGACACTCAATAAATGTTCAGACACGAGTACCCAGGCTGTATTCCACTGCTTATCAACTCTGACATTCTGAACATCACTCTCTAAAGATGGTTCCTGTCCCAGCCACCCCTCACCCAAGGTTCACTGCTGTTAGTCGCAATGTAGACTCTAAAGCTGCTACAGGTCTCACTTCCCAGAAGGCAGCGTTACCATGGCTCTCTCAATAAACCTGCCTGCGATATAAAATTTTATGTCCGGGGATTCTTAAGAAAGCAAAAATGTTTCTACATAAGATTCAAATGTTAGACTTCAAGTATCGAAAATTCTAAAGATGGACTGAATAGTTGAAATGTGTGGTTCAGTTTCCAACAAGGTTGAAAAGGCTGAAAAGTACAAACAACAAAAAAAGAGTTCACTTTTGTGCATCTTAGCCAGTGATCCTGGCCAGGTAGCTGCACACTAGCAGGTCCTGGGAAGGCTAGGGGCCACTGCCTTTGCAAGCGTCCTGGTGGCAGCGACAGCTTCCATTTCCGAAAGAACAGGGAGTGAAAGGCAGGACGTGTAGACGCAGAAGACAGTATCGCCAATTTCCCCCTAAATGTCGAGAACTAATGGAGCGAAGAAGTTAAGAAATGCATAAAAACAACTGATATTTTAAACAGACCTTTAAAAACTAAATTAGGAAAGAAATCCAGAAAGGAGCCATACTTTCGTTCCTCAGTTAAAACGGTTCTTGCTTCATGATTGGCCTCTGCACACTAAAGCTCTTCCTTTCCCATCTAACTTTCCGACCCAAAGCCCTGTGACCTACAGCTTGCTCCCTCACTCAAACCAAACAAGTTCAAACATGGTGAAATTAATCATGCCCTTGTTCCTCTTACCCCAGCCAAAGTCAAAATGTTTTCCAGTGATTTGGTCATTATGAGACGCTTCTTGGCACGAGTTACTGCAACATACAGTAAATTCCATTCGTCTTCAGAAAATGACTCTACAGAAAGGAAAAACGTAACTCAAAGCCTGCTCATAAGAACTATAATCTCATCTAAATGTTTACAACCCTCACTAATTCCTCTTAAAACCACTCCAGATTTGCTGGTTGCATATACAAAGGTTTCCTACAAACATCAACATCAACAACAAAAACCTTGAAGATTAGTTTTTTAGCCTCAGTAGGTGTTAATTTATAATTAACATCAGAATGGTAACCAATACAGTGCTGATGTCCACTATCCCAGCTCTCCTCGAAATACCTGAGAGGAGTGGGGAACTGTGCTGGATGGGAGAAAGTCACCCACAAAATGAGGCCACTACAAATCAAGGGCCATGGTGGGACCCAACACCTATGCTTTTTCCATTTCCTTATACAGTGTCCCTCAGGACTGACTCTGTCCAGTCTAGAAATGTCTGAAGTTGTCACAGGACGATCGGGGGAAAAAAACATACGAATAAGTCTGTTCTGCCCACCGTACACTTCGCATGTCTCAGTCTCAGGACCCAGTACAACAAAGCAGCGACTAGACTAAAAGCCACCAAAGCGTACACTTCAAATGGGTGGGTCACTCAGATTGTAAACTGTGCCCCCGTAAAGCACCCTCCCCAAGAAAAAGCAGATGATAATCACTCTGTGGTCACCTTTCTTCTCACTCCACTCCTACTTGCGTTCAACACATCTCTCCCCTTTTGGGCTATATTCATCAGATGTGAGGGATGTTTAATATCTACATTTTCACCACTTCAATTTATGCTGCTCCAAATTTTCAATCCATACAGAACAGTTTTTTTGTTTGGAAGCTTCAAATGGTCTTACTCTAAAACCAAAACAATAGGACTGGTGCTTTAGAGTTTAATAACTAGCCTGGAATATAAATTTACTAAAAAGTAGACAAATGATGGCCAGGGACAAAGCTCGTAGTGCTGTGCCTGCCTTTCAAGCACAAGGTTCTAAGTTCAATCCCTGGTACAAGAAAAAAGAAATAGGCAAATGATAAAGTGTGCTATTTCATCTTTTATGATTTTTAATTTTTAATGAAAGAGAGAAAATTAAAGAAAAGAATACTATGGTACGCAGGTAAATTGAATGTTTTAAAAAGATGAGAGTGGACACCCACACTCTGATAGTGCAAAGCTCAAGACTGAGAGTCAGATGTGAGCACAAACGCAGGCACTCCTGAGACAGAGGCCCCTGTGAAAGCTCAATTGTTCTAAAAGCCACAACATTAAGAATCGGGAGTTCAAGACTAGGAGGTGTTTCTATTATTTTCTTCTAGAAGGACCCTGTAAGCAGGTCACACCATTCAACCAAAATCCAGGCAGTGAAAAAGAAATACTACTGAAATACTGGGATTACATGCAATTTTTCATTTTAGTTCCAAAATTTCCAACACATGAATACATAATCTTTATTTTAAAAAAAGAAACATCAAGCACCTTTTGATTATGAATCACTGAATACATATATTGAGTACCTAGCAAATGATAGGTCCTCAAAAGCCAGGTTATTCCTAACTACTAAAGCAAGAGCACCCAAGGGAAGACTGGTCTCCTTACCAACTCGGAAGTGAGGAAGTTGGGCAAGATTATGCCTGGCACAAGGCACTTTCACGAAATCGTCCAGAACATGCACTGTATCAAACTCCAAGCCTTTGGCTTTGTGCACAGTGCCCAAAATATACTCTACAATGGAAAGACAGCACTTGGTTAGGCGGGGCTTCCCAGGGAAAGAAACAGAAGCAGAAAGTTTCCTTGCTGATGTGAAGCTTTGGAGGAAAAGGACAAAGGGGAAACTACAGTCAGGAAAAGAAAAGGTTCTGAGAAAATTCTCTGCAGCAGCACCATTAAGAAACACATTCCAGAGTTCGGGGAACCCTGACCCACCCTCTGCATTTGAAACAGGAAGGGACAGGTGCCCAGGAGAGGGTTATGTGGCTTGCCCAGAGTCAGACATGGTAGAGCTGCACTCAAAAACTCCATCTGCTGGCTTGGAAGTGGCACAGCAATAAAGACCCGCAAGGAAGAATGAGCGCCCCACTCTGCTCCCTTTTCTCTGTTTTATGTGGTACTTAGGGTCAAACCCAGGTCTCTGTCCCATTTTTCTCTCTCTCTCTCTTTTTTTTGGGGGGGGATTTTTTGAGACAGGGGCTCACTATGTAGTGGAGACTGACCTGGAACTGTGTAGCCCAGACTGGTCTCGAACTCACAGCAATCCTCCTGCCTCAGCCTCCCGAGTGCTGGGACTACAGGCGTGCACCACCACGCCCGGCTTTTGTCCCCATTTCTCTTAAACAGCACAGTAACTCAGGTTCACAGACACTTGCAGGATGGATTACAAGAAGAAAATCTGCTCCATTTGGAGGAGCATAAAGCAGCAGCAGCTTTCCTCACCTGCGAAGTCCAGGTCTTCTATATGGCATTTCTCTATCCTTTCCACCAGCTCTGGAACCCTGATGTTGTACTTCTCAACAACTGCGATCTTTGCTTCAAGCTCCTTGTCTTCCGCAGCAGTCACATACCTCTTAAAGCCACTAAAGCCCTCTCTGTGCACCCATCTTCTGATGAATCTGTCTTTAATGATGAGGTTTCCTGTGGAGAACACAGCACAGTCACCAGGAGGCAAGCTGTCCCGACTCTAAGACGGCGGCTGCATACTCTTGGCTGGAACTTGGCACTGCTGGCTCCTAGGCGGGAGACCCAGGTTCCCATCCTGGCGGTGTCTAATGCACCATGTGTCCCTAGGCAAATTAGCAGATGGTCCCTCCTGCACCAACTGAGGAGTTGCAGCCCTAGGCTGCAGCTCCTCAGCTACTTCACAGGGATTTGTCAAAGTGCAATCAAAAGGAAAAGAAAGTGCTGCGGAAATACCAGAAGCTATGTGGGGCCCAACGTGAAGACGTCAGTGTAAAGCTGGCCAGGTAGACAGGGATGCAGGGGAGACAACCTAAGGGACCAATGATGGAAAGTAATGAGATTCTTGAGAGAAAGATCTAGAACAGCCTTTCAGTACCTCTAAAAACAAGAGGTCCTGGGCATTCCTCTCTTCAAGGGGAAAGAGCCGCTTCTCCAGGATGATGACGAGAACCCTGACTCAGACCCAACCTGAGCCGTCTCCGTCCCTGTCCCTTGAGTGCTGCTTTCCTCTGCTCCAGCCCAGCGGGTACTCACGTTTCTTTCTCTCTTCCTCTGGCTGAAGGAGGATCCAAATATCAACGATTCTGTCCAATCCAAATGATTTAATCCCCTGAAAAAGTTTTTTGGTGGGATTTTTGTTTTGCTTCTTAACAAAACAAAATAAACCTAATACAGGGATAGGAATTTTAAATGAGATGGTTTCTTGGAAATGATCTTAAAGTGCAGCTAAAGCATGCCCAGTTAAGTGAGGAACTTCATCAAGCACACAGCATTGAGTTACTGAGTAGCCTGAAAACTCAGAATTATCAAATTATAAATTTTAGCTGCTACCTAAAACTCTCCCTATGTTTTTTCTTTTTCTTTTCTTTTTTTTTTTGGTACCAGGGATCGAACTTGGGTCCTTGCGCTTGCGAGGCAGGCAGTGGAACCACTGAGCTAAATCCCCGGCCCCTCCCCCTGTGTTTTTGAAAAGGTGAGACCTAGCAGCACGTTGCTTTCTCCCCAGTGTGAGGGCAATGTGAGTCTCCCTCCAGGAGCAGGAAACGGTTGCCACGAAGAGTGAGTAGAGTGGCGAATGGGAATACTTACCACTATTTCCTGAGGGACGGAAACAGTGTCCGTGGGTCCAGGCTATTCTATGATTTTAAAGGTCAGCTCTTGCAGGAAAAGGTGTAACTGTGCCATAGTAACCCTGTTCTACCTAAGCAGTGCCTGCTGAATACTGGTTAGATCACACAGCACCAGATCCAGTAGATAGAGTGACTAGGGCACCTTGCTCCAAAGACTTTTCATGTTTCGAGGAAGGACACAAGCAGAGAGCTCACAAGCAGATATACGATCACGACAACGACACATGCCACAGGTAGGAAGAGGGAGCAAGAGAATGAAGGAGAGCAACTAACTAACTAACTAATCACGGCCAGGACACATGAGAGTCCAAACTAGGATTCTTCTACAATAATGAAATGGCTAAATTATGCTATATCCACTAGATCAATATTATAAAGCAATTATAGTAGCAATGAAAGAAAATGTCTGTGAATAAAAGAAAAGCACACATCTTTATATATGCCATGATTTCAATTGTACAAAAAATATACTATAAAGACAAAAAAAATCAGCAAAAACGAGAACTACTACTGAAATACTGGTTTACATTTTAGTTCAGAAATTTCCGATACATGAATTATAATCTTTATTTTAAAACAGAAACATCAAGCACCTTTTGATTATGAATCACTGAATACATATATTGAGTACCTAGCAATTGATAGGCCCTCAAAAATATTTTCTATAAATGAGTATCACTTAGCCACATAACTTTGCTTCATTGCATCTTAACTTTCCTGTGAAACAGGTCAGGGAAAGGCACTGTTTTGTCTTAGAGACAGACAGAATGAGGCACACAGAAGTTGTGACTTGCCCCAAGCCACATAAGTTAGTGACAGAGCCAGAGCTAGAACCCAGGTTTCCCACCACGCATTCCAGGGTAACCGGTGCTGCCAGCATGTGGTCAGCTCAGCTACCTCACACAGTCGGAGAAGCCTCAGGCAGCAAGCAGCCTCGCTACACAGCCCACTATAAAGAGCCTTGGCTTGCTGAAGAATGGAAGAAAAGATCAATGGTCCTTATTGGGTCTGACTGTACAGGAATGTTTCACTAGCATCCTCAGAGTGGCCACAAATAAAAAAGCCGTCAGTCATGACGCAGCCTGATAAAAAGAGGCAAAAACCCAAAAGCTCTCCTGCACAAATCCTAAGAAGTCGAACATTTTCATCAGGTCTGTTTGTCTAGAGCGTTTCTGTGCATGAAGACCTCAACAGAAATTTGCTCTCACCCCAATCAAATGTATCCTTGATGGTACTTCTCCTTCAGTTACCCGCACAGCCTCATCAAACACATTGGCGTTGGTCCGGGACAACAGAGCCACCTGTCCCTTCGTATCACCTCTAATGCCACCTTTGGGGAGAAAGCACAAACTCTGTGGCAAATCAAATTAAACAACAATTATCTTTTGTAGCAAATAAAAGAACAGTAAAAGCCTTACTCCGGTGGTTTCCTCCAACCAACGTCTTTTTCCTTACTCTCTTGCAGACATCCAAGATAGTAGCTCCCACATAGGCTATCTCCACACCAAATCTAAAACTCTGTTGGAAAATAACAAAACAAAAGGGAGTTAGCAACTGCCTTAAGGTATGTAAGCTTACTTCTATGCTGCCAAATCATGACTCACTGCACAGGGGAAGAGGATTTGGAAATTCTCCGCAATAAAACAGTTGTGCCCAAACAGGAGCCTGGTGATCTAAGAATTGCGGACTTTATTTATAAGTGTTAAAATAGCATTTTTGGGCCGGGGTTTTAGCTCAGTGGTGCCATGCCTGCCTTGTAAGCACAAGATCCTGAGTTTGATCCCTGGTATCAAAAAAAAAAAAAAAAAAGCATTTTCTATCTTGAAACCCTGGTGTGATCTATTTTTCCTGCCTCCTTATCCCCAAACCCAAACCCTGACCATTCTTCCATCATACTATTTATCTTATCTTTTCTTACCACTACCAGCTTCCTAGACACTCAAACTTTATACCTCACCTATTTGACCTCTTTACCTCCAGGATCCTCCGTCTGTTGATCCTTTCTCCCTCTGCTAGCTGAACCTGCCCCCAAAGTCTTTTAGGAAATTCCTTATCTATAGAAAGAGAACAACACATATGGTGAGAGAGAGAGAGGGAGAGAGAGAGAGAGAGAGAGAGATCGCAAGCACGCGTGGGGAAGGGGAGAGGAGAGGAGGGGAGGCGAGAGGGAGGGAGAGAGAACAAGAGATGCATTCACACTCAGGCTCCTCCACAACCTGGACAGTCTTTATTTTCTATTATTTCCCAATACCAATAGTAACACTTGCTTTTAAGTAAATCTACCCTGCTTTCAAAATCAAATATTACAGGGCTGGGGATTTAGCTTAGTGGTGCCACCACCTGCCTCAAAGCACAAGGTTCTGAGTTTGATCCCAGGTACAAAAAAAAAAAAATCAAGTATTACAAAGTTTGAAGTATACAAAGTGTTAATAGAAGGTATGGGTCTCTCCCCTTGCCTCTGAGCCTCCTTTCACCATTAATTTATAACTACTACCCTGCTCAAACCAACCACAAACAGGATGACTATTACCTGAGCACTCCCTGTACTTCCTGCCTCAGCTCATGCTGCCTCTATCAGCCCAGGAACCCTTTTCAACTCTCTCAATCATTTCTACACCAGCCCAAAACCCTATTCTTTGACCACTCCAGCTAGAAAGATATCATTCTTGCTCAAATGCCTGGTATTTATTGCCTTTTTCCATGCACTCATAATTTAAAGCTGTACAGTATTACATGTTTTGGGGAACAGCAGTAATACAATCAAAGGAAAACTGGACTTTCAACAAATAGTATTTTGTTGCTATTAAACTATTTGGAGTATACTATAACCCAAAGTATAATATAAATACTCATGAGCGCACACCGCCATACATAAATCACTGAATAAACAAATATCTTTATGCTACCATGAGAGAAAAGACAAATCTCCCTTGCAGAAGAGTTCCAAATAATTGATGAAATACTCTAAAACTTACTACTCAAAGCATGGGCTCATACAGGGATTTCCTTCTACAGCCTGCAGTACAGTGCAGAAATCCGACAGACACTGCTTTAGCCAGGTGTGCTAACGGTCGTAAACCATACTGATTAACAGGTACCCTCAAAGCAATGTGACAAAAACAGCACTTTACTTCTGGGCTCTGCCTCCCGGAACCATAACCTAAGTCTAATGATAAGAAAAACAAATTCCAGTATAATTTGGCACAGACACACTTGAACAGCACGCCTCTAAATGTTCAAGGTCCTCAACATTAAGAGAAGTATAAGGAACTATCACAGTCCAGAAAAGCCACACAAAACAACTGTGTGTAACATGACGTCCTGGCTGGAATGCTGGAATAGCAAAAGTCATTATTCAGAGATTTAAAACTCTGAATAAACTTTGGACTTTACAAAACGTCAGTGTAAGGTATCAATACAGCACTAGGGGAAACTGTGTGCAGGGCATATGAGAACTCTCTGTTTTTCTGTAAATCTGTAACTGTTTCACAGAATGATTTCTGGGTATGGTAATTAATGCTTCTAATCCAGCTACTCCGAAGGCTGAGGCAACATACAAAATTTGAGAACAGCGATATAGTGACCAGTGTGCCTCAAACAAAGCAAGCAAACAAACAAAAAATTCCAAACAAACAAAACATAAAGTCAATTAAAAAAATAAAAGTACTCTGAGCCAAGGCCACCTAAAATACTACAGCACATGGAAACCCAAAGGAGGGAGGACAGTCACGAGAATCCAGAAACCTCTAAATAACACAGCAAAGCACAGCACAGGTCACTCCCTAATACAGATGGCACAAATCCTCTAGGTAGAGGGAGGTTTTATTAAAAGCAGAAGTTCAGACGCGTCTGGTCTCAGGACTTCTCACACTTCTAAACTGGTGTTCCCAAAAAGAAGTTTTCAGAGAGCTTTTATTCATGAGGTGTACATATCCATATTTACCATATCAGACAATTTACTTCATTTAAAAATAACAGCATCCATTACATGATAGTATAATACTGCTTTGAATCATAACTGTATTTCCTGAAACAAAAAAAGACAAACAGCAGCACTACGTGAGATTTTTTTTACAAATCTCTTTAACTCCTAGATTCTCATACTTACATCTGCATTCAGTCTGTTTTGATACATTTTTATGGCTGAAGTTTATGAAGAAATTTCAGCCTCAAAGAAAATGTGGAGTTGGAAAGGGAGGAATAATCACCTTTATGCACAGCCAAGGATACCAAGTTGTCATGTTCACCCTGGCAGACTCAAGTTTCTCCAAAGTTTTAAGTTTGCTTATCTTTTTTAAAAAAATTGGCTATAAACACTGTCAGCTGTTTTCCTTGAAGTCACTGCTCATTTCACTCATCTTTGAGAAAATAGCAAACAGCCAGCTCAGAATAATGAGAGACATAGTCTTTAAGGTGTTTTTCAAATAAAAACAGCACTACAAGAACAAAGCAGCCAGTTCAGCTCCTACCTCAATTCAACTGTCTCTCTTGGACAGCATCAGGCTGTATAGTCTGCAGCAGCAGCAGCAGAACTGCTTTGTCAGTATTTCAGCCTACAGAGGATTAAAAATGTTCAAGGGCCAACAGGTAGTAAGTTAATCATTTTCGCTTGCTCATCAAGGACACTGTCGAGTGAATTCCTTTTCGTGCGTTTTAATTCTGAATGCCTTGAAGGGTTTTGACTGTTAGTCTGGTTGCCTGCCAAGGCCCGATTCACGAGATGGCACTAGCAGTTTTACCCACTGTTGGTGCCAATGTACAGCCAGCGAAAAAGGCAAAGGTATTACAAAGACCAGTTCTGACCTTGCAGACCTCCGGGGAACCACACTGTGAGAACGACTGCTTCAAAGTAAGGGCACGAACCTATAAACTGTGGACCCAGCAAGACACCTTACACACAGTGAGGAGAAGGGGAGCGCTTGCTTGGACACTGTGCAGACTCAGGAGCAGACAGAGCTCTTACCTGTGTGAGATAGAAGACGTGAGTGTGAGGGACTGTGAACAGAGCATTGACCGCACCGCGAAAGGTGTAGATCTGCTGGTGTGGGTCCCCTACGAAGATCTTCCCACACGGCTGAGACAGAACTATATTCATGATAGCTGCAACCGAAGGAGGAGACATGAGAAACCTGAAGGACTCCAACCATGCAGAAAAAAACCAAAATTGTTTTTAAGAAAGAAAAGGATATGGGCCAGGGATCTGGCTCAGTGGCACCGCGCCTGCCTTGCAAGCACACGGTCCTGAGTTCAATTCTCAGTATCAAAAAGGAAGAATGAAAATGTTTTCACAAAAGTAAGCCAGCACATGATGGACAACAATGGAGTCTTTTCCTACAGGATAGGCATTCAATTAAAAAAAATCATAATAAAGAAATAGTTTCTGACCCTAGGAATGCAGATTATTTCTACTCGTAGATTAATTACGGAGTGTGAGAAGATATACTGCAAATATAGAAGGAGATGAGCCATCTTCTTTCTCTACTATTTTAAGACTCAACTATGGCCAAATGACGTGGCAAGTCGTGTTCCCAGTACACCTCGTCTCCACTAACCACCTGAGAAAAATACAACGCAAACATTCCAAACAGACCTCCTCTTCCCACTTGGCAAGAGCCTAGGTCTCTACCATCTGACGAGAACTACTCGGTAACATCTTAATAAATTCAGCAAAATAAATCTGCTTTGGATGAGAGGGAGAGACAACTGCTGAAATCTTAAATGAAATGAGAAGGATTTCTGAATGGCTAAGTGTCGTTTATTCGTCCTCTTTAGCACAAATGAGAATAATCATCTTATCGCACACGTGTCCTCTTACACAATCGTGACGCTGTTTCTACGTATTGAGACTACGGGTGTCCTGAATAGGTTATCACCTGGAGTACAGTCCTGTGCCTCATCCACAAAGATGGCGTCAAAAGAGGCAAGTAAAGGCTTGCTCAGCTGCCAGAGCTTCAAATAGCCTGGAAGAAGGGAGCAGCGGGAGTCACATGGCACAAGGAGAACAGCCACCCTGCAGACCCCGATGCCCGGAAACTTGCCTACCGTCGTGAGTCATCTGGAAAGCCTCCTCTTTGCACTCCCCCAGCTTCCGCATGTTGTCCCACAGCCGGCTCGCTTCAAGGACACCGTTCTGAAAAGCAAGTGGTAGGGGACCCCGAAGCTTAAGGCCCAGAGAAGGCAGCGGCCTAGAGTCACACTGCCACCTACACACACAGCAGCGGCAACACAGAACATCACGAAAGGGCGGGGCAGGCCCCGATCTCAGTCTCCACAGCAGCCTGTTAACAGCCTGGGAGGTCTCGAGTGCCAAGAGGGGTGAGAGGCTGAGGCCACGCGAGGCATGGTGGAGCCACGGCGAAAGATCACAACAGCTGATGAACCGGAAAAGGCTCAATTATTCTTCTAGATTTATGACTGACAAATCAAACAAGAATAGCAGGGCTGGGGATTTAGCTCAGTGGTTCCAGCACCTGCCTCGCCAATGCAAGGACCTGAGTTTGATCCCTGGTACCAAAAACAAAACAAACAAATAAAAAAGAATAGCAAATGATTAACAAAGAAAAAAGATTTTTCCAATAGCAAAATAAAAAAACTCAGAATGAGACTCCCAATCACCAGATGAGATGCTGGGTCCAGAAGACCCAATGACAAGCTCCTAAACTGTGGGCAGTCACTCAATATTCTTATCTATTAAATGGAAGGACTATGATGAGGGTTAAAATGTCCGTGTTCTTCTAGGAGAAAATACCATATAATTTGTAAGTGCTATGATGGGTCTACAGTTTCACTTGCTCATCTTCAATTTCTTATGAACAATTCTGAAGAAATGAAAGACAGAAATGTAAGACCAGACCCCAAAATGTAAGATATTTGATACTCACCAGTTTCTCACTCTGTTCAACCATGACTCTCTGTCCCTGGCTGTTCTTACACCAAATAGGCACATGATCAATGGTCAGCTCTTCGTCAGCTGAGGCAAAGAAGTTTTCTAAAGTCTTACACACTAGCTTGGCCCTTATGAATCCACCTTTCCCTTCAGCAAGGACAGAATTGACCATGAAGGGTGTTAACTTGAAGAGATTCAACTTCTTCTTTAGCTGGTACCTGTAATGCATATCCCAAATGAACAGTATCTGGCTTTACTGGCACTGCTGATTTAGTGCCTCCCTGCTTCTCTGCCTTATGTCCAGGAACCCTTGCATAGATACATTTCAACTGCAGCTCCACCCACCCTCTCCCAAGGAAAGCATAAAACTTATCAGGCTTTGTGATTATCTTGAACTTCAAACAAATCATTTTAACCTTTTGTGCTTTAATTCTACAAATATGAAAATGCTCCTCTCAGGATAATATTGTTATGTGTAAATAATATACTTTCACAGGATCAAAGTACAAATCACTAAAACTATCTTTCTCCTGCCTATAAGAGGAGATAATGGCCTTACATTTTCTTAGCGTTGTGGGGTAAGTTCATGTGATTACAACGATTATTATGTGAAAACAGTATCAGAAATGACAATGACATTAGCCCTAATCATGCTCACTTCCGCCCAACGTGTCCATAGGCCATGGAATGAAAGGTTTTGCAGATGACATTGCTGGGGAAGACGAGCTCAGCCTGCTTTGCGATGCTCTTGTTGAACGTTACGTACAGAAATCTGCTCTCAGACCACTTCTCAGCGTACTTGACCAGGGTAGAGGTCTTCCCTGTGCCTGCAGAAGCCAAGAGGAGAGGACTGACCCGCTGGCCAGGCAGAGCCTTCCGAAGGGTCCCCAGCCATCAGGTCTTGTTTCGGCTTTTCCCACATCTGGCTTGAGACCAAAGTTGATTTTAACATTGGTAAAAGTGGTGACGTAAAAAAGAGTAGCAGATTTTACAGCAGATTAAGGACTTTGTTTATGGCAGATTCTAGCTGAGTACAACATAACCTCACTGAGTTTCAGTCTGCTCCTGAGCAATGTGCTTGAGGTAAATGTTTAAATTTAAAAATACTTTATTATGGTGCCAGGAGTGGTGGGTGCAGGCCTATTAATCCCAGCACTCGGGGGACTGAGGCAGGCAGAGTGCTGTGAGTCAAGGCCAGCCTGAACTGCATAGTAAGACTCTGTCTCAAAAAAGAAAAAAAATTACGGCATCACTGCCATGAATACCCTCAAAATACTCCACTTCACTTCAAGTACATTCAGCCCATCGTTCTCACAAGTTTCTGAAGCCCTCTTGGGAATGTCTTTAGTTGCATTTTCATGGCTGCCTCGATCAATGCAAAACATTTAACTTTCCCTGTCATTTTGACTTTGGGAAAAAGCCAGATCCAGTAAATAAAGTGGGGAAAAAAAAAAAAAAAATTACCTAAAAAAACAAGACAAGGGCCGGGGATTTAGCTCAGGGGTACCACACCCGCTTTGCAAGGTCCTGAGTTGGATCCCCAGTACTGGGGGGAAGAAAAACAGAATTACCTAACGAGGTGGATAGAGACACTGTAATATTCTTACAAGCCCATCTTTCTGCTGGATAACACCTGGCGGCAGTGCCCACTGTATTTTTATCACACTTGGTAAGGACACTCAGGAAAGCGACTTCCAGCGCTGCTTCCAAAAGTGGCAAGAGGGATGGGATCAGAGGGTGCAAAGGAGGAGCAAGCAGTATTCTAGGAGGGATTAAAGGCAACGTGTCCTTTACTACGGCCAGCTGTTTTATTTAGACACAGCCCGTGTAGGTGGGAGCACTGAACTATAGAGTTTGTGAGGACAGAGGTAACCATAAGTCCCCAGCAGCAGGAATTCAATGAACAGAGGCCAATATTGACCTGGGAGTCACTCGAGCTTCTAAGGAGCGTGCAAATGGACTCGAGGATTCTAAGTCACTCTGAACTCCCCTGTCTGCTTCACCTCGCCACCATTCACTTTTCTGTTGTTGTTGTTGTTTTTTGAGATGGCGTCTCACTATGTAGTGGAGACCGACCTGGAACTCACTGTGTAGCTCAGGCTGGTCTCGAACTCACAGCGATCCTCCTGCCTCAGCCTCCCGAGTGCTGGGATTACAGGCGTGCGCCACCACGCCCGGCTACCATTCACTTTTTACTCAATTTGACATTCATTTTATAAGTACAGGAGCACCTACTGTATGTTCAGCCATCTGCTAAACACTCTGAAATAATTCTTAAATTGGGCACTACGATCTAGTGGGGAATAAAAAAACACCACAAGGTGAAACAGACAAAATGAGAGTATGATAACACAGCATAGTGAAAAAAAAATATGGACTGAAAACCAAAACAACTCACCTGTAAAGAAGAAAACTGATAACTCTTTTCCTACCTGATAGGGCTATTTTGAAGATTAAGGAAGAAATTTGGAAGTATTTTAAAAATGCCCATGTTGGCTGTTTTCACTATGTAGTAATCAGATAATGAATAATGAAGAGATGATTAGTTACATGAGGAGTTCAATAATCATATATTTAGTATTCAAATGATTGGAAAAGTATTCATCAGGAAGAAACAGAAATGCTGAGAATCCACCCGGCATATCAAAGAAAGGAAGAGAAACAGAGAAAGAGTAAGGAAGGGTGACGAGCTGGAGGAAGAAAAAAAGAAAGACAGGAAGGGAAAGGAAGCAAAGACAAGAAAGCACGTCGTCTTTGGAGAGATAGACAGCAGCTTTGAATTCTGTCTCTACCACTTGTTTGCTTATTTAATCTGGAGCAAGTCTCTCTGAGCGTCAATGTCTTCGAAAAGTAACGAACCACCCTTAAAGGATGCTGTTAGCACAAGCACCCATGCCAGGCACATTGCAGGAATTTAATAAACTGAACCGCTGGTAGGATTTTTAGGCAGAAAAGCAGAGTAGCAGGAAGGGAGTCCAGGTGGAGAAAATAACACAAGCTACTGATCAGACGAAAGACCAGCCAGTATCAGGAGACTAAGCAGATGAGCTCAGCTGACTGAGGAAGAACAGTCAGAACATATTTAGGAAAGCAACTACAGTCAAACGGAAGAAAGTTTCACTAGATATCACCCCATAGTATTAGGGAACTACTGAAGCCCTTTGAGCAGATTAATGTAAGCTGCCTTTCCAAAAAGCCATCAGTGACTGAGCATATCCAATGAAAAGTGAGAGGCTCAACCCATCCCAGTCATAAGCCCTACAAATTAACTCCTGTGAACAACCTGTCTGAACAGGAATTCTAACATGGATGCTTCCTGGAGTAGTAAGAGAAGCAAGTACTCCTTGGTCAACCGCTTATCAGCTCAATAAAAGATCAAGGTACAGGTGCCCTGGCAGGCAGCAGGAAAGGGAACGTAGTGGTAATAGAAACAGCCACATCGTGAACTTGACCCTCTATTCCAGGAACCCTTACCTGCAAATGCCATGATTTTCACCACCTGAAGAGGTTCCATCTTATGGTTCAGAATCAGCTGTTGTTCATGTGTAAGTTGGATGGTTGTTTTCTTGCTATAATGATTACAGAAGAGAAATCAGAAGAATAGAAAGGAATTTAAAAGCTCCGGGACTAGAATGTCCAAAAACCAAATGGGCAAACTGAAGAAACAATATTTGACCCCAAAAGGAGACAAAAATGCTTCAAACCGAGACTATGATGCTGGTTGCGAAACTCACTGAGTCTACCCAAACTTATTGAATTATATAAAATGGGTGAAATTTACATAATTCAAATTAGGCTTCAAAACAGTTGCCAAACAGAACACCACCCCTCCTTACATATGAAAATGAGTCCACTTAGAATCTGTACACACCCGGACCAGACTGATGGCTCTTCTTTAACTTTGGTGGCCTGAGTACAGGAATTCTCCTGAAGATATAGGCAATAGAAAATGTTGTAGTGAATCCTAATAGGAAAAAAAAGTAGATTTAGAGACTTTAAGTCACAATCTATATTTTTCCTCAGATGTAAACGTCTTACCATTTTAAAAAAGAATATCCCTCCCATCAGTTTATGAAAAAATGGAAAGAAAAGAATTTAAATCCATCTACAACTTATAGAAACTCTCTCAAGGAACACAGTTCTGAAAAGATACCTTATTTCTACATGTGATGTCAAAAGGAGGAAGAGAACATGATGTGTTCTTTAGAGAACAAGAGCAGTAGCAAAGACCTTCAGAGACAAAAATATCAAAAAGCAGCAGCAGGCGCTGGGGATTTAGCTCAGTTGGTAGAGCACCTGCCTAGTATATATGAAGCCCCAGACTCAACCCTCAACACTTCTCTTCTAAAAAAAAAGAAAAGAAAAGAAGAACCAGTGGAAAGTAAGTATAAACTACTCCTAAAAATGAGATTCCTATCAAAGAATTCAACCTTCTAGATAATCATCTTCCCAAAACTCAGCTGCTGTGCTGCCCACTTCTTGTGACATGATACTGGTTTAAAAGCAAAGGTAACGTTCTCTTAACATCCCAAAGGAAGGGTGCTAAATGGCTAACGAGATAATGATTACCAAGGACAAGAAAGTAAACGAGCTTCCAGTCAGCAGAGGGACCAGAAACAAAGTTCCATCAACAGAGGCATGGGTTATCATGAGGCTGCCTGGACACATGCACACTGGCCCCAGACTCAGGTCCCTAGGCTGCCAAGTGTGCTGCTCTCACCCAAGAGTGAGAGGTGCACAGAAGTATCACTCTCGAGGCAACGGATACCTTTAATAACACGTATTTCAGTATCTGGTTATATTATTTCCCAGGTAAAGCAGGAAGAAATATATAAATGCAACAAGAACAACAACAAAACATCTCAACCGTGACTGACTGAATTGTGTCCTTCCGAGATTCATACGCTGGAGTTCTAACCCTAAATGTGACTGGAATACGTAAAGAATTAAGACTAAATGAGGTTATAATGCTGACACCTCCACCCAAAAGGATTCATACCTTTACAAGAGACACCACCCAGCTGTCTCTGTTCCCCTCATGTTGGAACCCAGAGAAAAAGTGATTCTAAGCAAGACAGTTGGTTCTTCACAGACATTTCTGGAGAATAATGTTCCCTCTTCGCACCTCACTAAGGACTGGACTACTGTTCATTCGGTACATCCAGCCACGCTCCATTTGGGGCTGATTCCAGGGGCCGCCATCCTTACCTGAAGAAGAGCCGTCCTCTCAGCGCTTCTGCTACTTCTCCAGCACTGGCTGCACTGTCACGCTACCTGTCTCCACCTCAGAGGGAGGACACCACTGTCCACAGCAGCCAGCCATGCTACGGATTTTACTCCAACTCCTAATCATGACTTATGTCGTCTCACACGGTCTCCAGCTCTCTCTCCAATTCTCACACTAGTCTCTCCCTTATTCTTTGCAGTCTTGCCACACTGGGCTGCTTCTCTTCTTCGTACACACCAAACACATTTCTTCTTTGGGTCTTTAAGTGATCTATTTCTTCTCTCAAAATGCTCTTCCCTCAAACCTCAAAATGGTGGCTACTCCTTGACATTCAGATGTTACTTCCTCAGAGAAGCATTTTCTCATACAATCTAAGGCAGTGTTCTCCACCTCCCTCTCACGTCCTTCTGTTCTATTTTTCTCTACAACACTTACACTAAAATATTCTATTTCACACACTTGTTCAAGTGTTCTCAAGCTATTCTGTCTCACCAGAATAACAATCTTATTTAATTTCTTCACAGGAGAGTTGCCAATAGCATTTGACATGCAGCAGGAGTGTGATATTTGCTTGATGCCCATATGCACATATCCCTCAGAAAACGGACCCGTGCCTATTTCGTCACTCTGGTGGAGGAAATTATCAAAGCCACTCTGAACTGCAACCCACACACTAGAGCTTTTTACTATACCTTTAGATAAAAAAGTAAGCAAGACGTTTACACATTATTTATGCCATCTCCAAAGTAAAAAATGAAGAAAACATCCTAATGCTTTCCTAGGAAAATATAGCCAGACACAAATAGGACGGCTTGTCCTAGGGAAGGGGCATTACCTAAGGCTTCAATCCGTGAATGTAAAAACTGCAACTGCCTCAGTGAGATATCTCTCTCTCTCTCTCTCTCTCTCTCTCTCTCTCTCTCTCGAGACAGGGCAATGGTGGCCTCAAACTCAAGACCCTCCTGCCTTAGCCTCCCAAAGGCTGAGATTACAGACATGCATCACCATACCCAGCCTCAATGAGATCTTACAGTTTTTCAGCACTTTATGTTTGCAATGCTCTTTATCTCTATCTATATATTAAATTCTCCCAGCCTTTTCATTATACAGACACAGAAACTGAGGCTAAGCAATGTTTCATGGCTGCCAAATACAGTGGACCATTGACTTACAAACTCAATGGGTTCCCAAGGGCCGGTTCTAACTCACTGGTTGTACGTCAACATAGCTGAGATATAGACAGCTACCTGGGTACATGCTACAGATAACAAGAGGCAGATCACTTTTCCATCAATCTGCGTAGCCCAAGTTGTTCATATGTCAAGCTGGTCATAACGTCAAGGTCCACTGTATTTGCCTGATATCCCGAGGTAAAATCAGTGAGTGGCACAACAAGGACCAGTACCATGTCTAGGATCTTCTCATTTTACTACAGCATCTCCTTCCTTCCTCCAGGACATTACCTATTGCTGATGTTGATCCCCTTCTCCCTCATGGCGTAGAGAAGCACAGCTATGCAGTATAAGGTCTCGGTGATATCTGGCATGGTCACTGTGGAGCTGGGCCTCCTGAGGCAGAAGAGCAGCTGCTGGATGTCATTCACGCTGCTGGAGAGGAGCACCATGGCTGCCACCAAAGCCCAGACATTAACGCCCTGTGAAGTGAGGTGCACAGGGTGGGAGAAGAGGCCAGGATGCAGAATTCAATCGCAAAGTATCACACCAGAACTGGCAAGGAAAGGTGAGTGTGAGGTGCCATCTACAGGTTATCTGAACTGAGCTCCGCTTCTCCAATGACATGTGGGAAACAACCTTTCCTCCTGCCCTCTGTTCCCTCTTGTCACTTGTGGATTGGAAGTCCTGGTTTTCTTCAACTAAAGAACATTTACAAAGTATCTAACATAGAACCTTGGACCACAAAAACCCTCTACGGAGTATCCCTCCTCTCCAGGACAGGGTGAGCTCTGAAGTCCACAGGCAGTCAGCAGAGGCAAACAAGACAACCAGCTGACAAGGGCCTACCTGGGAGGCACGAAAGATGGAGATACAAAAGAGGACTGCAATCTTTGTAGGGACATCAAGACTGACAATTCCTTAGCATTACGGTGCTAATTTACCTTTACTTCTATTATTTAATCATTATAGATATTAAGTTAAATGAATATTAATTTAAAACATTTTTTGAAGATAATATTGCTTCATTTCGTAATGCATAAGTAACTGTTCAGTAACACAAAAAGAAAAGAATGGACACGCATCTTCCTCATCCTTCCATTAGTATACGACTCCATGTTAAGAATGTATTCCAAGAAAGAAAAGTCCCATGCCCCTCTTGCTACAACCATTCTATTAAAAAAAAAAAAAAAAAAAAAAAAATGCGCTTCTCCACGACTACCACCAGCAATCACTTCACTCAAGACAGAAAGTGATACGCAGATGCTGGGATTCTAGCCCTCTGTGGCTAGCAGAGCACATGTGAGAGGCCACATGTGGCTGCCAAGATAAAATACAAGAACCCTGATCGCGATGAGGAGCAACTGGCTGAAAGTCAGGAAACAGGACAACTTCCAGCTTCTCCTTTTCTCGCTGTGCATCTGTGGCAAGACCTTTGATTTCCTCTGTCTCACCCAAATAGCGAAAGCTGTCAACAATGGAAAGGCTGTCTTATAAAGAAATCTAAGTATTAAAAGGGTTCAGGTGTTAGATGGCCACTTTTCAGTATTTCAGAGAAGAATCCTCAGTATTATAGGAAACCAGACGAAGTGTTTATTAAAATTCCTTTCAAATCCAAAAATCTGTAATTATATTTCTGTAAAGGACCAACAGGAAGATTTATGCACCAAATGTTTGGCCTTTTAAAGATTTTGAAAAAGTAATCTTGACCTGAACTTAATCACCAATACACTTTCTGTGCATGAAAAAAAGAAGCCATCTGCCCCCACAGCTCCCCACAGCCTCTGAACATACCCCAGCAGCCGCGTGGAGGTCAGGCAAGTGCTGTCGCACGCACGCCTCTGCCTCAAGAAGGAGGGGGTGATCCCGCAGACTCCACAGCACCCTCTCGGGGTCCACACTTGGGGAGCATTTAGTGGTGGCTGTGAATCTGTAAAACATTCAGCAAGAATCCACAAGAAACATAAGCACTGATGTGTGAGAAAGGACTTCAAAAACTGTCTCCCTTAGAAGAAACTCACCGTATGAGGTTCAGCACACACAAGTCTGACTCCTTTTCTATGCCATAGTTCAAGAGGATGCCATCCACTTTGCCGACCGCTTGTTCTTCATTCATTAGGTAGCGATGATACAGCTTTTTCCAAGGAATGAACTGTGTGGTGAAAAAAACCGAAACAAAGTAATACACAGGGAATGTTATTAGAAAGCAGATTAAGCCACAGGCAGACAAGCTTTTACCACCTGAAAAGCAAATATAACTCATAACTAGAAAGCTGAACAGCTCAGGTAGAAATATTACACAAAGCTGGTTCTAACCATGGCTTTGGAGAATCTGAGAAAAGCTAATCCTTTTCAGTTTTCTTACCTAAAAAAATATCAGGGCATTACTAGCACAGAGTTTCAATGAGGATAAAATAGTATGAGAGCCTTGGCTATGCTAACATTAGACAAACAAATTTTAAGTAAAAAACTGCAACATGAGACAAAAAGTAGAATGATAGGTAAAATTTACCAAGAAGATACGATTTTATGCATTAAATATCAGAGCACCTAAATGTATACAGCAAACACTGACAGAATTGAAAGGAGAAACAGGAACAGTATATGTCAACAGAGATAATCTGACAGAACAGAAGATAAAAAAGGACTTGAGCACCATAAACAAAATGATCCTATAGTAAAGATATACACAGAATGCTCCATCCAACAACGTTCTTCTCAAGTGCACAAGGAACATTTTCCAGGATAGACCAGCCACAAAACAAGCCCTATTCTCACTACACAGTTCAGGCTAGCCTTGAACTCACCATGTAGCCCAGGCTGGCCTTGAACTTGAGGTGATCCTCCTGCCTCAGCCTCCCAAGTGCTGGGATTACAGATGTGTGGCCCCCATGCCTGGCAACAAGTTTAAAATGGTTGAGGACGTACAGGGTATCTTTTTCAATAACAATATAATCAAACTAGAAATCAAAGTAATAGGAAAACTAGAAAATACAAGAATACATAGAATTCAAACAACACTCTTAAAGCAAGCAATGGGTCAAATAAGAAATCACAAACTTAGAAAATACCTTGAAGCTGGGCATACTGGTACACACCTGTAATCCCAGTACTATGGGAGACTAAAGCAGGTAGATCATAGTTTGAGTCCAACCTGGGCAACAGTAAGATCCTATCTCATAAAATAAAAAATTTAAAAAGGGCTGGGGATATAGCTCAGTGCAAAGGCCCTGGGTTCAAACTCTGGTACAATAAAAAAAAAGTATGTGCACACACACACACACACACACACACCCAAAGAGTCCACAAAAAAAAAAAATGTATGCACACTTTAGGAAAAGAAAAATAGTATGATTTTTTTCAACACAGTGTTACCGTCATATGGGGAACCCTAGAGGATGCTGTATATTGCAGAAAACCCACTACACTGCAGCCCCTTAGAGAAGGAAATGCATGTGCAGCATTCTCAGTGACCAAGGTTACCCAAGGAAGAGTTTGCCATTCTAATAAACATCTGGAAGCTAACGGCCACTACTCTGATCATCTCTTATAATTATAGAGGACAAAGATATTTGTATTAATTTCAGGATGTCTCAATAAATTTAATATTAAAATATTTATACAAGGGCTAGGGATTTGGTTCAGTGGTTCCGCTGCCTGCCTCACAAGCACAAGGTCCTGAGTTTGATCCCTGGTACACACACACACACACACACACACACACACACACACACACACACACACGTTTTTCTTTTCCTGAAGTGTGTATACATTTTTTGGTAGATTGTGTGTGTGTGTGTGTGTGGATGGATGGAGAGGGAGAAGACAAGACAAGAAAGAGAAATGAAACCGCAGCAGCCAGAGTTTACAGACGCCCTGACAGCAGCGCTGGAGAGGAAGTACACTGTAAGGAAGATGTGGCGAGAAGGCCCGCCTTTACTACCACGGAGCTACATGAAGAGCTGAGCCGGAAGCTGGCAGAACTAAGCAAAGTACAGATTAGAATAAAAATACAGAAAAACAGAAAAAAATTAACAAAACAAAGAATTGCTAAAAAACGAAAAAGATGTTGGAGGGGGTCAATGAGCCCTTAGCAAGACTAAGAACAAAAGAGATTCAAATACCT
Organism: Fukomys damarensis; assembly: GCF_012274545.1. Taxonomy (NCBI): domain Eukaryota; kingdom Metazoa; phylum Chordata; class Mammalia; order Rodentia; family Bathyergidae; genus Fukomys; species Fukomys damarensis. The sequence continues at coordinate 499,612 of NW_022900922.1, read as the reverse complement.
AAAAATCTGATATTAAAGAAGAGATATTACAACTGATGCCACAGAAATAAAGTGATTTTAAGAGAGTACTGTGATCACATAACAAATTGAGTATCTTAGAAGAAATGGATAAACTCCTAAAACACAAACTACTAAGACTTAATCATGAAGAACAGAAAATCTGAACAGACTAATAATGAGCAAAGAGATTGAACCTATAATAAATAATCTCCACAGAAAGAAGAGCCCAGAACCAGATGCCCTTACTGGATAATTCCTTCGAACATTTAAGGGCCAATCAACAAGTGGATGAGGTGGCAAACACCTGTAATCCCAGCACATTTAGAGGCTAAGGCAAGGGCCGGGGATTTAGCTCAGTGGTTTTGCTGCCTGCCTTGCAAGCTCCCGGGCCCAAGTTCGATCCCTGACTCCAAAAACAAAAAACAAACAAAAAACAGAGGCTAAGGTGGAATGATCACAAGTTTGAGCCCCACCTGGGCATCTTAGTGAAACCCTCTCTCAAAATAGCTCAGTGCAAAGGGGATGTAGCTAAGTGAAAAGTGCAAAGTCCTTAGGTCAAATCCCTAGTACCTCAAAAACAACCTATCAACCAAAATAAGCCAATATTCTGCACACTCCTTTCAAGAAACTGAAGAAAAAGAAACATTTCTATGAGGCAAGCATTACCATGACACCATGATATGAAAGCCAGACACAGATTACTGAAAATATATCATGTTGCTATCAGTCATGATAAAAACACAGTAATTTTATTCTAACATTTCAAGAAAGAGGTAAGTATAAGAACATTATCCCAAGAATCTTCGGAGCAGAAGGAAGGAAATCTTCACTTACCCCACCTATGACTGACTATTCAGTTCACACCAGACAGCTTTCAATTTACTGGGCAGAAACACTACGACACAAATAGGGCTCACATGTCTAAAAGGGAGATTTAATCTCTGCATCTCTGACTTAGTCCCTATAGCTAGTCTAAGGGATATACAAGCTAAGTGAAACATTCTCCCAGGCCTCAGGTTTGCCTAAGGACTTGACCCTGGGATGGGAAAATGTATACTAAAACAACACAGAAAAGAACAGGGAGCCAGAGCAGTGGCATTAACTGCATTACCTCATCAACAGGCCGATGATTCTAAAGAAAGCTGTCTAAAATCATAATGCTATACAGGATGTAATAATTTATGTCAACAGAGGTGTAAACCGCTGTAACAGCACAAAGAGAGAAAGTGACTAGCTTCAAAAGGATGAAATGGGAAGAAGTATGAGTTAAGTGTTAAAAGAAGAGGTGAGATATCAAACGCTAGGAGAGATCTAAGTGCAATGGAGGGATAAGAGGCCCCTCCACCTACCACGCGGGGCCAGAACATGCCATCTACGACCAGGACACAGCAAATTAAGTGTTTCAGAGAGAAAACAGAGATGTGTTGGGAGGAGGTCAGCAAAGTGGCTGAGATGATAGACTGGGAAAGTACTGGAGGCCTTAAAAGGACCCTAAGGAGTCTGGACACTGTTCTGAAGGCAAATGGAAACTACTTCTTTTGAAGAGGTACTCTAATCAGAAATATGCAAAGATTTTAGAGGAAAGATCGGTTCACTGAGCACTTTACTCACCAGTGGGTCACTGATTATCTCCCTCCAGAGGTGGCACACCAAGCTCAGATTCCCACAGAGGTCTTCCACAGGGAGGAAGGCAAAGATGTGCCTTAGGACTTCACGAGGAAGGCTACAGATGTGGCTCGGTACTTCCTGCCAGGGCAAGGTCCCAAGAAGCCCATAGTAGGAATCAGGGACGGGATCCAGCCCGATGTCCTCCACGTCTTGGTCTGTTTCTCCACACTCTGCAGTGTGCCACGACAAGGAGTCTCCTGATTCTTGCCTGGCCTCCGTAGGCCTTGTGCATGAGGAGGACAAACGATGCCATGGGGTTTTCTTAACTCCATCCCACTGGCTGGTCCCTGTGGCCTTATTACTCTCTTCCTCCAAGGACCGAGACCGCTTCCTGGAAGGCAAAGCAGACCCTGACGAGCCCAGTCTTGCCTGTCCATCACCTTGAGGCACAGCACAACTGTTCTCTGCAGGAAAAATCATGTCACCCTCAGAATCCTGACAGCTGTCCTGGACAACAGAACTGCTTTTGGCCATGTCATTGGTGCACTGCTGCTGGCCAGCTAGGAAGAACTCAGGGTTGTTCTTTTGACATCTTCGACCTGTAGAGAGAACCCAAAAAGAACGGACAAAGAATGATCAATGACTGCTGACTGCAGTAGAACTAAATATGAAAAACTAATACTCATTTATTTAGGTTAACAGAGGAAAGAGACAGGGATGTGTCTATGGGGCAGGTGGTGATACAAACAGCTAATTCAAAAAACAGACACATATTTGGAAAGATACAGACACTGTCTTCGATGGTGTGATGACCTCCAATACACAATGCAATGCATACAAGCACAAGGTCAAATGCTGCCCACTGGACAGAAGGGAAGTGACCGCTCACACACCCACTCAACAATGCATCTCTTTTTGCTTGTGCCTGTGTCTAAGCTTGGATAAGAAGGAAAAAAACATGCTTTAGGTTAAAAGGGTTTTAGCTCGTTTGATAGAACGTCCTCTTGTGAAGCTATGAATGAAAAATATCTTAAAGAAGAGGGAGTGAGAATCCTTTTCATATTATTACAGTGGTATCTAAACTCTTCTACACATTTATTTGCTCAACATTTATTAAGAACCTGTGACTGAGATAAATATAGAGAGGAGTCCTGACCTCAGACCTCAGGGGAGCCAAATGGCAATTTCACACATCACCACAGCATTTTCAAACTCCTAAAAATTATTTTTAAATGCCAATGAAGAAAACACCTTATTGATTTACAGCTATCCATATCTATAGCTATGTATTTTCTTTCTAAATAGCTGCAGCCAAAATTCTTACTGTGGAAAATATGAGAACAGACTGAAACTAGGGTCAGCCTTTTACTTAAGGACTTGAAATTACTAATTCTTCTACATAAGAGGAAAAACAATCATAACTACTTCTGGGCAACATGACAGAAACCCAGATTTTTAGTCAATAAGGTCTAAAGCCTAATATTTCCTAATTGTCAAATTCTTAACAAGAGTTAAGACCCCATATGCTCTACACTCACCGAAGTCTGAAGAACACACCAGAGTGATGAGAAATTAACTTATATTTACAAAATTAAATATCAGACAATATATAAGGAAGTTATAGTTCTCAAAAGTGAGAAACACGTATTACAATATTTAAAGAACAATAGGTAATACTTAAATTGTATTCCAAAGTTAGATGTAGCAAAAGGAACTAAGGCAATTTAGATTAAATTAACAGTATTAATAAATAGAGGAATCCATCTGCTACAGGAAGGAGTCATAAGAAACTAAACTGGCAGGGGCAGAACTTTTATGTATTAATAACAAAAATGTTTGAGGACCTGGCAATGTTAGATCATTACACACTGAACAGATGTATCAAATTATCACACTATACCTCATAAATATGATATATCAATTAAAAACTACAGATAAAATTTTAAAATTAAAAAAGGTAAATATGAAGTGAAGGCAAGTGTAAGCTTGAGTCTGTTAGAGTAACAGGTAAATACTTTACTACACACTCTTAGGAATAGCTGTGAAATAGAAAATCATGCCCAAGAATATTAGCTCAATGATATTATATTCCAGACATTTTAGAAAATATAAAATCTTCAGTCAAGGAGGGATTACTGCAGCGGTCCAGTAACTACTGGTGACACAGGACACGATCTGCCATGAAAGCACTGGATGAGGAAAAAATTTCAAGGAAAAAAACTACAGAGGACCTAAGGACAAAGTGAACAAAGATTTAACAGAGTCAGGTAGTCATGCTGTCTCTGGACTGGAATAATGGTTTCTACCAAATATTATTATACGATGAAATTTTCATGGGAATTTACAAATAGTGAAATAGAGTTAAATTGTTGCACCAGAACTACAAAATCACAGCAGCAATTATCTGTAAGTACTTTTAAACTGGAAGGTACTAAAATGGCACACACACTACAGATTTTGAAATGTAAAATGCTTTTTTTGAAGACATACCCCTACTCCCTCTTTTTGTTCTGGGTCTAGGATAGAGACCATGGTTCAGATCTCTGTTTGTCCATCTCTGACCGAAGGGCTGGGTCAAATGACTCCGAGCCAGCTGTTGGCAGTCGATGGCTGTAAGATGCTTCCGCTTAAACCGTCTCACTGTTTGGTACCAACAGGCAGAAGAAACGGGATACTCATTAGTTACTATCAATTCTACAGGCCAGCTGGAAAATTACACTAATGTTTAGGGATTCGATGACTGATAACTGATTGTGTAGTTTACCTGAACCAGCCCTTTTCCTTTCCTTACACGCCCACCAACTTTCAGTCATTTCACAGCATCTGATCATTTTTTTCCTTAGATTTAAGAAGAGCTAGGTGTGGTGGCACACAGCTGTAATCCCAGCACTCAGGAAGCTGAGGCAGGAGGATCGTGAGTTTGACACCAGCCTAGGCTACATAATGAGTTCAAGATCAGCCTAGACTACATAGGAAAGCTTTGTCTCAAGAAAAAAATTTTGTCTCAGTAAAAAAATTTTAAAAAGACCTCCAAAATGACATTTTAAGAACCTAAAATGACTTTTTGTTTTTTTCACTCATACTCTCTAGAAGCCTTAATTGTGAGGAACTCATCAAAAAGAGTTTCTACTGGGCCGGGGATTTAGCTCAGTGGTTCCACTGCCTGCCTTGCAAGCACAAGAATCTGAGTTCGATCCCCAGTACCAAAAAAAAAAAAAGAAGTTGCTACTAATGTATAAATGGGACTTGTTTTTTTTTTTTAACTAGGCCAGATATGTTCTTACAATACCCAGAAATATTTAAGAGTTGGCTATAGATTTGTTTAAACAATAAAAACTTTAATAACTTACTTTTTTGTCAAATGGCTAAGGTTTTCTCAATTGTAATTAAAAAAAAAACAAAACACAATATGCTATACAATGGTTGATGACAGCTTTTTAAAACCAGGTTCTCTAAGTCTCAGAAGCAAAATACAGCTATAACAAAATAGACTGTAAACTCCTCAAGAGAAGGACCCTCACTGGGTATGGTGGCACACTCCCGAAATCCCAGGACTCAGGAGTCTGAGGCAGGAAGATCACTGTGAAAATAAGGGCAGCCTGAACTACATGGTGAGATCCTGTGTCAAAAAAATAAATAAAATAAAAGAGAGAAGGACCACTGTACACACAACTCTCAGCCACAAGAACATCTCCGTACTGAGAACCGACTTAAGAGGCTAAGAGCAAACCCCCACACCCCCAACTCCCTACAGAAGAAAATCAAACTCACTTTTCAGGACATTCAGAGGAGGAAATTTGCTGTCCTCCTTTAGCAACACATTACAGCAGCAACTGCCCCTAGAATTCTGTTTCAAGAGTAGTACTGAAATAAAGAGGCTAGAAATATGATTCACTGGCAGACCATTTATATAACATGCATTAAAACCCTGGGTTAGATCCCCAGCACTGCAAACAAATAAGTAAAATTTAAAACAATAGGGCCGGGGATTTAGCTCAGCAGTTCTGCCTCCTGCCTTGCAAGTGCAAGGACCCGAGTTTGATACCTGGTTCCCAAAATAAATAAATAAATAAATAAATAAATAAATAAATAAAACAATAAAACAAGACATGAAATTTTACCTCTTCTGTTCACAACCCTTCATATTAAAAAAAAATGCCAGACTGGTAAAAAGATAAGATAAAGCTAGAAAGGGCCTTCCAAAGGCCCAGAAAGACCTAGGCGCTTCAAAAACACTCAGTTCAACTACAGGAACACCTTAGGCTTACAGCCAGCAAACCACTGATTCCATCAATCCAAACTATTTTTCTTCTGACTTCTCTTCAATAGTCCCAATTGCTTCCAAGTTCATAAGCACAATTTCTGTAAAAAGGGAGATACTATGAGTTGGAGATGAAGCTCAGTGGTGCAGTGCTTGCCTAGCATGCATAGGCATGGGTTCAATCCCCAGCACCACAACCAGTCAGTAAGTCAAGGGGCAAATTAAAGCAGAGGAATTAGACACCGTTAACAATAGAAATAAGTATCAATAGACACAGGCTAGCTCGTGTAATTAGAAAGTGAACATCTATTCCCAAATTGGCCTGGACAAGAAAAAGTTTTTATGGATAAAATCAAATGGCATCAGTATCACTCAATTTTATAGGATCCAGCCAGAGACCTGTTTAGTTGAGTGGTGTAAGTCAGATAACATGTAAAGCTTTTGAAAGTCAATGGAGAAACACACAACCAATTACGTTAGGCTCACTTATGAATTCTGATGTTCACCCAAATCTATATTCCTATATCTGAGTTTATGCAAAACTGGGGCTGATAGATCTTACAAGATTTTTATGTTCATATTTATAGGATGAACCCTGAATTTTTTTCCTTAAAGTGTATCAGAATGACTTTATCCTAGGCTTTTCCAGCCAGCTAATTATAACAATTATATCTATAAAATATCAAATATATCAAATATATATATAACTAATTATAATGCTCTAATTTAAAACAGAAAACCTACCAGGCATGGTGGCACACACCTGTAATGGGAGGCTGAGGCAAGAGGACTGCTGTGAGTTCAAGACCACCCTGGGTTGCACAGTGAGTTCAAGACCAGCCTGAACTACATAGCAAGACCTGTCTCAAAAAAAAAAAAAAAAGAACAAAAATATAATAATAATAAAAATTAAAAACCTAAAGTGCTGATATGGCCATTACCTACACAGATAAGTCTTAACATATGCTGAAGAGTAAAAACACAGTAAGTGTGCTCCAACATAAAGAACTAGTCTGCCTTTTTCACAACTGTATTCTTTGCATATAGCACAGTGCCAGACATTTACTCCGTGCCATGGCCTGAATGTGTCCCCTAAAATTTATATATTGAAATCCTAACACTCAAGCTGATTACATGAGGAGTTTGGGTCTTGGAGAGGTGACCAGTTCATGAGGGAAGAGACTCCCATTAAATGGGCTTAGTGCCCCATACACCATGTGAGGTCACAGAAAAGACATCCACCTATCATCCAGGAAGTGAATCCTCATCAGACACCAATTCTCTGAGTGCTCTGATCCCGTACTTCTCAGCTTCCAAAATTGCGAGAAATACATTTATGTTGTTTCTAGGCTACTCAGTTTCTGCAGCACTGTGAATAGACTAAGACAGCACATGCTCAACAAACACTGGGCAAAGGATGATAAGGAGGGCAAAGTTAAAGCGGTATAGGTGAGTTAAAGAATGAGAAACTATAGAGATATTTAGAGCTAAATGGATGCACACTGAGGTCGTACTCTTAAGTGAAATAGTAAGGACACACATGTGTAAATACCAAATAGTTCCTCTGGTGTGAAGAACTAAAAGTGTAACTAAGGATCGAAATGTATAGTTGATGATGTGAAATAGGAAGAAGAGGTGCAAAGCGAAGGGGGAGGGATGGGGCTGGGGAAAGGAATTTACATGAGAAAATGAAACAATGAAACAGTCTCTGTAAAGAGGGAGCGGAGGAGGGGTTTGAGGGAGGGCAGGGGAAGGGGGAAAAATAAAAACCAAGATAGACTACATAAAGGTGCAAATTCCCAATGATGAATGTCATTATATCGCATACCTAAAACTTACCAATAAACTCAATGAAAGGAAAAAAGAACGTGGCAAATCTTCATTGTATCGTTCTTTTCTATCATTATTGTATGCACAGAAATTACTAGCGTGAGGATGTATTAAAGTGCCTTCTGTACCTAGGCTAAAACCTGTGGTCCACTAGGAAGGAAGAAGGGTCCGACTCATTTCCCAGATTCGACACATACTACCTCATAAACAGCTGCTGACAAAATGATGCTGAGCATGGTGGTGTCCACCTGTAATCCAGCACTCCAGAGGCCGAGGCAGGAGGATCACCTTGAGTTCAAGACCAGCCTGGCTTCCATAGCGAGTTGGGTCAGCCTAAACTACAAAGCAAGACCCTGTCTCAAACAGTATCATTTTGTTTTTTCATTGAGAAATATCAGAACCAAAGAAATTTAATATTAAGTATTCAAAAAACATTAACTATAAGGAAAATATCACTACACACTACACACTTATTATGACTTTTGTCTAGATGTCCTCCCAAAGCCTGACAGTCATAGGTGGGGCTTTTCAGAGGTGGCTGGATCTAGAGTGTATGATGCTAGGGTTAAGGGCGTGTGATTACTAAATTAGTCCACTGACCGGGCTGGCAGTTCTGGGCATGGATAATGGAAGGACCCTCCCTAGGTGTGCGTGTGGCCCACTCTGAGGGCCTGCACCCTGGATAGAATACAGTGGACAGAAAGAACTGCTGTGCTTGCTTGTCACTTGCTGCTTGCTGCTCTCTGCCTACTCTACCCTGCCATGGACTGCTTCTCCTCTGTGATGCCCTTCTGCCCTGCCACCCTCCCTTGGAGCAACCAACTACAAATTGAAACCTCTACAAACTATGAGCCATAATAAACCCTTCCTCCTTTAACTTTGGGTGTCAAGTATTCTTGTCTCAGCAACAAGAAAACTACGACTTAAAGTGAAGAAACATCGGAATATTTTGTCTTCATTAGCTCTAAAACAAAACAACTCAGAAAGAGAACATAATGCAGCTCTCTCTTCACTCTTTAGCATTCACTCTTGATGTAAGACCAGGTCCCTGCCAGCGACCACATCCTGCTTCTCTCTAAACCCAGGGTCCAAACTAGTAGGCTCAATCTTTCCCAAATCTAACACCATGAAATAGCTACTTCCTTGCAAACATTCAATTATCAGAAAAAGCAAGGATGGGTTGGGCAGTTTACTCTGTATGTTCCTCATTAAAGGAAAGGAATAATGAGAGAAAAGCAAAGAAAAGATCACTGCTGTCTAGAATATATCTTTATATATCTGAAAGGCTTTTTCTACTATTAATTCACTCCACAACCATTTTGTGTATTTACTATGTCCCAGATTTATTATAAACTCCACGAGGGATTTCTGTATGGTATTTTTGGTGCTAAGTGCTATTACAGGCATTGAGAATACAAAAATGAATAAGCCTGACCATAAGGCAGCTACCAAAACGAACACAAATTACTAAACATCAAGCAATATAACTGCTACATAAATACATGCACAAAGTACTATGGTAGTAAAGAAAAATGCATAAAGTTGGAAAAGGTTTTAGGAAGAGTTGAGCTTTAAAAGATGAATAAGACTAAGGCAGAAGAAAAACACTGCATATGCAAAAACACGTAAGTAGGCTGGGCATGTTAATGCATGCCTCTGATCCCAGCATTTAGAAGGCTGAGGCAGGAGGATCACATTGAGTTCAAGGCTAGCCTGGGCTCCATTGTCAGTTCAAGGCCAGTCTGAATGATGTATCAAGACCCTTTCTCAAAAAACAAACAAACAAAAACACCATAGAAGCATAGTAAAACACTGGTGTAGTAGGTGGGATTCAACAGAACATAAGTCACCAATAGGAAATGATGGAAAACAAGGCTGGGAATGAACTTGGAGCCACAAACTGCAAAGGTTCTTTAACTAGTGCCATTGGCCTTTGTTTTGTGGGCATTTCAGAGTGTTGTGCACTTCTTAAGCAGGGTCATTACACAAATTTAGATAAACATGGAGATTGTCAGAAAAATAAGTGAGCAAGTCCTGGTACTGATCTAGGTTAAAGATGGCAAAGACTTGAGAACGGCAGAAACTCAGAAAAGAGGTGACTATCAACGAGTTGGGTTTTGTTGTTGTTGTTGTTGTTGTTGTTGTTTCTTTTTTAACAATATAAAAAACAGCACGGATAACTGACACTTCTAGTTAGAATAGTAAGAATGATGATATCACCAACCATTAAGAATAAAGAAGAAAGTGTTTTTGTTTTAATCATTTGGAAAATTAAGACAGGATCTTGCCATGAAGTCTACGGTTGGCCTTGAATTTAAAATGTCACCTGAGCTGGCTGCAAACTTAAGATCCTCCTGCCTTAGCCTGAGTGCTGGAAATACAGGCAGGTGCTACCACACCTGGCTCACTTAATCAATTTTTCATGGATGGGGAGGCTTAAAATCCCAGTTTGAAAATAATTTGAGATGCTTTGGTGAGAGATAGATTTCTAGGAATTAGGAAATACAGCCAGAAAGCAAAGACAGAATCTAAATTCAGTTTCCAAATAAAAGCCAGCCTAGGAAGGATATGATAAGCAGAAAAAATGAAGATGGCAACACATCTAAAATCAGAATTTGAAGCGGAATAGTTGGCTGTATTCACGAATCAGGAAATGTGTCAAATAATCAGTACCCCAATGACCACAGCTAAATGCTACATACTCAAAAAATACAAAACAAGGAAAGCCAGCCAAGTATCAAATCACAACAGTAAGGACAACTCCATGGGAAGTAAACTAGTAAGGGCCAGACCACAAACTGCTAAGCCTGCACAAAAGAAATGGGCGGCCCAATGGGGGCGGGGGGGGGGGAGAGACACCCCAGGAAGAGCTCCATGAATTAACTTACTGCAGACCTCCCACCCTCCAGAGTAGGCTTTGCACTAGAAAAACCACACAGCCTAGGAGACTGATTCGCATACATTATCACTCACACTCTATTCACTACCTAGTTACCTAAAAGAGGATATAAACCCAAGCAAGTTCATTAAGCAGAGAGCAGAAGCAGGGCCTAGACACCGATTAAACAACCGTTTATCCTGGATTTCGTGTATTATTGGGCACCTTGTCTCAATTTTCTTAAAAAAAAAAAAAAAAAAAAAAAAAACACAAAAACGGAAACCGGAGATATAAGGCAACAAATAACGGGGTCACTTGTAGTTAGAATGGGACAAAGAGGTGGAGAGGAGCAGGATGGAGAGGATGCAGAAAATGTTAAGCTATTAAATGCCTCAATTTTCTGTATTCCCTGTCTACAACAGCCAACAGGAAGAACACTGCTTGGCATGTTCTAAAACAGTGCATTTTTTAACAATGCACTTTTTATATCTTCCTTACTTCTGGGGTTTTAAGATACAATAAACGATAAACGTCGAAAAACTTGACACTTGCACCTAGGTTTGTCCCCAGTGACTACACCACCAAGTAACTTAACCAAGTAGAACCAGCTTATTAGTAAAACAGACTTATTATCATGATTCCACCCGTTTTTCATGAACTAACTTCATTAGACCTTAATTTCTCCGCCTGTGAACCTAGAAGGATGCCTTCCTTACAGAATTGCTTGTGGATTAGATCATTAATGTCAAGTGCTTCATAAACTAGAGTGCAATACGAAATGTAAAAGGTAATTGTTTCTAGGCCTGACAGATTCCCCATACCTCCCCAAAGAACTAAAACACCAAGAGGTTAAATGACTACCAGTTCCTCATAAAGTCGGGTAAGGAAACCGACACCTAACCTAATTAATCTCTTCCATCACCACAAACGGCTCGTTCAGATCTCAACCAATCCCTCAAAAGCCCAATGCTTTCCCTTGATCACCTTAATCTTCTTGTTTTCAGGTAAGGGGGAGGGTGACAACCAATGAAAAGAGGGCGAGAGTAGCATAAAATGACTTGCCCAAGGTCAAAACATCGGGGTAGGAAAGCCTGGCTTGCCAACAGCCAGAGCCTTCTCTCGCTTTTTTGCCAGCCTCCGAGAAACCTCGAATGGGCCGGCCCGGTCGTGGGCCTCAGGGAGGAGCGGAAGGACGCAAGCTCCGCTGGAGTTCACGGGCGCCCCGGCCTTCTCAGTGCACAGCCCGCCCCGGTCGAGCCCCACACCCACCACGGGCCCGGGCCGCACCCCCGAGGCTGGGACCCCAGCAGTGGGCCTGGAACAGTAAGTTTCCCACCCGGCCTACACCCGCCCGCACTCCCTGCTATGCCTAAGGTCTCACGCACTATGGCGCTCCGAACCCGGCCTCTGGTCGCCGATGCGGCCGCCCTGCCCAGCCGCCCTGGCTGCAAGCTCCTCCTTCGGCCCGACCGAAAACTGAGACCTCAGCAGACTTCCTCTGCGAGCTCCGCCCCGCTGCAACCCAGGGAAGCACCCTCGGCGGGCGCTGACGGACAGCCTCCGAGCCCAATAGACACGCGCAGCCGGAAGGCAAGTGCTGACGGACAGCCCCTGAGGCCAATCAGAACACGCTACTGGCGGGGGCGTGGTCGCTACTAACGAGCCACGCCCCGCCCGCGCGGAAGAGACGCGGAGAAACTTTCCCAGAGTTCCACAGAGCTGCCCGGGTCCTCCAGTGGGGTTGAGGTGTCGGCGGCGATAGGGAAGGGGATGACTACCTTTCGGTGAGGACGAAGTGGAGCCCTGGAACACTGCTTCGTCTCAGCTCAAAGCACTCCTGTCCGAGTGGCCGCTCCGGGATAGCACATTCACCCACGTACCCCGGGCTGCGAGGCAAGAGCGCCCACCCGTGTGCTCACCACCGGCTGCCCTCCCGCCCCCTAAGAACTTCCACCCGGCTCCAGAGTCCGAGGATTCGCCCACCTCAGGGCAAAGGGCGTGATCGGGCCGAGGGCGGGGCATCCGGCAGGAGGGTCTCGAGCAGGAAGTGGAAGCCCTCGCCTCCGGCCCGTTTCGCCCAGCCCACTGGTGTCCCGGACCCTGCCGCGGACTGCTGGGACTCGAAGTCCCTCCCTCTCGCTCCGGGCCTGGCCTAAGGTGATGGCCACGCCCGGCGACCCAAGGCGCCTCTTCAGGCTAGTGCAAGAGGGCCGGCTGCGAGCCCTGCAGGAGGAGCTGCAGGCCGCTGGGGGCTGCCGGGGTCTGGCAGGAGACACCCTCCTCCATTGTGCTGCCCGCCACGGGCGCCGGGACATCCTAACCTATCTGGTCGAAGCCTGGGGCATGGACATCGAGGCCACCAACCGAGACTACAAGAGGCCTCTGCACGAAGCTGCCTCCATGGGACACCGAGACTGCGTGCGCTACCTGCTGGACCGAGGGGTGGCGGTGGACTGCCTGAAGAAGGCCGATTGGTAGGTGGATCCTGAACGACAGCCCACCTCCCCACTTGCTGCTGAACTAGATTTTCATGTACTGTGTCAACCATTCCCCTTCTACACCATAGCTTTTCTCAGCTCCTAGTTCTCTGTCCAGGCCTGCTCAACAGCGGGCTCGACCTTCTCCACCCTTCCTACCGTTTGGGGGTTAATTCTTTGGAAGAAGCAATCACTTGCCTTTGTGAGACAGAAGAAAATGTAACCAAACAATATAATCAGTAAATTATACTCAAGAATGTGATGTTCTTCTGGGGCCATCTAGCTAAGTGACTATTGCACCAGTTCCATTGCTTTGACAGTAGTACAATCTACGTGATTAGAGTTTTAGCAGTTACACTTGCAAGTGTGTGTAGAGCACTATGCGCTGTTACCACGTGTGTGGTCTTGGGGTAACCACCACCACGATCAAGATGCTTTGTTATCACACAAATCCATCCCATTTGGTTTATTAGGTTGACATCATGTTTAGTACTATGTCTGCTTTCTTAGAAATTGTGAACCTTTTAAGGCTTATAACATAACGAAATGCCTGCCTTCAAGTGATTCCTGATCTGTGAGTAAGAAACAGAGGAGAGGTGTGTGTAGCCTGGTGTGATATACTGTGCCTAGCATGCACAAGGCCCTGGATTCCATGCCCAGCCCTGTAAGGGAGAGGCTCATACAGTTACTAGAGACACTCATAGGTTTTTTTTGTTTGTTTTTTTGTGCTTACCTGGATTGAACTCAGGACCTTGAGCTTGTGAGACAGGCACAGTACCACTGAGCTAAATCCCTGGCCCAAGAGACTCCTATAAGTTAAATGAAATACATCTTCCTCACATGGTAGAAAAATAGACTTGAGAGTCGTCGATCATTTTTATTAGCTCTGTCCCCATTCGTTCCTAACCAGACTCATGTGGTTTTGTCCCCCAGGAACTCTCTCCTAAAGGTACACTATCATTTTTCCCTTGTTTTTCCCACCAGATCCTCATGTCAAGCAAAGAAGCTGCTAAAGCTGTTTTACTGCCTCCCAGACACCGATTCTGTAGGTTTTCCATCTTGTGTCAAGCATGTGCATTTCCAGGAGACTTGGCCCTCCCTTCTCCTGTCAGCAGTCTTGCATCTGATTGGCTTGTCCTCCTTGGCTTTAGGACTCCTCTGATGATGGCTTGCACAAGAAAGAATCTCGAGGTGATCCAGGACCTTGTGGGACACGGTGCCAATCCACTTCTGAAGAACAAAGATGGCTGGAACAGTTTCCACATTGCCAGCCGAGAAGGGGACCCTCTGATCCTCCAGTACTTGCTCACTGTTTGCCCGGATGCCTGGAAGACAGAGAGCAAAATTAGAAGAACCCCTCTGCACACTGCAGGTACAGCCTGCAGCTCTGTAAGTATGCAGCATACGTGTGCAGCCTGCTTCACACGTGTTCAAGTCACCTGTGAAGAAATGAAGGAATTGGAGAAATGGAGGACAAGGAATAAGAACATCCTTGGGTCTTTTGGCAGACCATTAGTTTCTAAAGCTACTGCAACTTGGCTAGCATGTCCTTCTTATGCTAGTTCATGTTTCGTGCCTCTCTGTCTTACCCTCCCTAGTTAGTAAGCTCATTCTGTTCCTTACAAAGTCTTGGACCTTGAACAAAAAACTTGGTCTCTTCCTTGAACAAGTTTCTTCATTAGCAAAATAATGACGGTAATGATCCACTGTCCTTGTAGGATTTAAGGAACATGGTTACAGAGGGCTGCCCAGTAGGAGGAGGGAGCCTGCAAAGCTTTATCTGTATTTACAGTCACTCCTCAGCACATATTACCTCAGTCAATTGCGCTACCACTGGAGTTCAGGTCAACAGCATCAGAGTCTCATAGAAGCACAAACCCTGAAGCAAACTGCACATGCAATGGATCTAGGCTGTGCATTCCTTCAAATCATCCCGAAACCATTCCACCCACTCCTATCCCTATCAGTAGAAAAATTGTCTTCCATTAAACCGGTCCCTGGTGCCAAGAAGGTTGCAGACCACTGCTTTATACGTAATGAGCACAGAATAGCTTGTTCTTTCTATTGTATCATTTTCATGTTGTTACTAAAAGCGGGAGGGGAAGAAAAGTATTTCTTCATATCCTTTCTAACATCACAGTGATCTACATTTAAATTTCATTACAAACACGGGCCCAGCTATGTTTCTTTTAGTGATAATGTCAGATATAAATTTGGGGTTTGGTTTTCATGGTGTAGTGATCTTTAATTCTGAATTAACTATTTTTAGATTATTTTAAAAGCCGAAAGATTTATATGATCTGAAGAAAAACCAAAGTACAGATTATTTTTAATTAGGGAAAAGCAAAATTGCTGTGAGAAAAGTGTGTATTAATGGACTCAGGAGTCCAGAACAAGAAATATGAAAGGTAATCTTTAGTCTTCTAGGTCATGCATTGAATGAGGACACAGAGCTTTTAGTTTCTCTGAAAATCAATGCCTCTGTTATCATATAGTCTAAGAAAAATGCATCCAGTTATCGTCTAGTCGTAGTTGGC
This sequence comes from Fukomys damarensis, assembly GCF_012274545.1. Classification (NCBI taxonomy): domain Eukaryota; kingdom Metazoa; phylum Chordata; class Mammalia; order Rodentia; family Bathyergidae; genus Fukomys; species Fukomys damarensis. The sequence continues at coordinate 484,021 of NW_022900922.1, read as the reverse complement.
ACTTAGGGACCAAAGAATCCTTTGTAAAACTTTGTAAGTAAATAGAAAAACATTCTGTAGCTCATGAATTATTTGCTCAGCCCCTTACATACACACCCTCCTGGAAAAACAGCACCTTGCCATTCACCCAAAATAGGGGAGGACAGATAATGAAAATTTTTATTATTGAGTACAGTTTTTTGTTTTGTAGTGATACAGGGTCTCACTGTGTAGTCCAGGTTGCCCTTGAACTTGGTGATCCTCCTGCCTCAATGTCCTAAGCTCCTGAGTGCTGGAATTATAAGTATGCACCTCCACACCTGACTGAGTACAGTTATTTTTAGTAGGAAAACTAAATTCCTGGTTTTGTCATGGGTTGCTTTTAAAATATTTTCCTATTTCCTGGAAAAAAAACTGGCCTTGGAGATTTGCACCACAAAAATGGAGAGATAAGGTTAAGATTGAAAGTTTGAAGCAGGCATGTCGGTACAGGCCTATAATCCCAGCATTTGAGAGGCTGAGACAGGAGGAGCACCATGAATCCAAGACCAATGTGGTCTACATAATAAGTTCAAGGCCAGCCTGAACTGCATAGTGAGACCCTGTCTCAAAGAAAAAAATTTGCTCATAAGGATAAAATAAATGTTTGGCTGTATATATGTGAAGTAAAAATATTCTTTAGCACTTACCCAGTTAAATTTTATTTTTTTCAGAAGTAACAGCATACCAACTTCAGTTACTCCTTCCTGTAAGTCATAACTAAAAAATGGGACAGAGGGGAGTGCCAGGAAAAACAATTTTTCCCCCACAGGGACTTGTGCATGTACCAAAAACAAGCTACATCCCAGCCATGAAGCATTTTATGTACGCATTAAAAAAACTCTAATTTTCCAATTCTGTTCTTCTAGCAATGCATGGCTGTTTAGAAGCAGTAAAGGTGCTTCTTACAAGGTAAGAACAAAACTGTAAATTGGGCGAAGTGATGTGTTAATTATAACAAGGAGTTAATGTGTGTCATACAAAGGACTTGAACATTCAGAAAAGTGTAACTTCCAAAAGAAAAGCAAAGAATATAGGCAGACAACTTAAAAAATATAAAGCTGAAATAATTGAGAAACATGACAGAATTTAGTGACAGAGTTGTCTATTCCTGTATTCATTGAACATGTATCTATTCATTCAATACCTAAACCACCCGCTGGGAGCTAGGGGCGTAGCTCAGTGCTATTGCATTTACCTAACATGTATGAGGCCCCGGTTTTAAACCCCAGCACAGTCAGTCCAGCAACTAAGCAAGAAGATTTTACAGGATGCTTTTCAGGGTGGTACTGCTGGTGGCACTGCCGGGAACTGATTAGTGCAAACTAAACGGCTCTGGGGAAAGATGATCATTACCCTCTTGGACATGTGCCCGTCAGACGTCTTAGTAAGGCGGTTAGAGACACAGGGGCAAAGACACATGTGAAGGTTGTACACCGAGAGCTGACATTTGAAATGAGAAATGTATGAGAATTCTGGGCATGGTGGCACATACCTGTAATCCCAGCACTCAGGAGGACGAGATGGAGAGATCAGCGCAAGTATGAGGCCAGCCTGAATTATATAGTGTAACGCTGTCTCAAGAAAGACACACACGCACAAATGCACAAGTGTATGACCCGAGGAGATAATATATAGTTAGAAAAAGACACTTAGCACTGAGTCCTGAAAACACTGCCATATGGAGGACTTGCCTGCTGCAAATGGTAGCATACTTGGGTTGCCTTTAAATTTATAAATATTTTTCCTTATTTAACACACAACTTTTTTGAATGCCTTCACATGTAAGGATCTGGGTGATAAAATATACACAGTTCTTCCTCTAGTGGAGCCTATAACCCAGTGTCTTAGTTACTTTTCTCCTTGCTGAGATAAAATAGTGGTACCTAAATTGTTTCCATGAAAAAAATTAATGAATTCTGCAATCAGAATAGTAGAAAGAATTAAGTGCATGAACCAAAGTACCACTTACCTGACAACCAAAGTTAAAGGAGGAAAGGCAGGTGTCCTTTCAACCAGTCAATCCTCGTCTGCATGAGATACACTCATAAGTCTGTTATGTTTTTTTTTATTGGTACTGAGGATTGAACTCAGGACCTTGCGCTTGCTTGCAAGACAGGAGGTGGAACACAGCTAAATGCCCAGCCCTGTTTGTTTTATATTGACTATTTTTTGCATACTTTTTTATTTAGAAGGTTATATTTGCCTTTGATGTTTGTTTCTAGTGAAATCTAATAATAAATTTTGGTTCTCTTACTAATTCGTGTTTATTTTATTGGTTAAAAAAACTAATTTTGTGCTATAATCTGTAAAAACTTACTGTGAGGACATTAAATGTAATTTTTATACTTCTCCAGAACTCAGTGATAGTCTTTTATAATACAAAATGGACATGTCTGGGTCACTGAGACTGAATAACAAAGAACTGCCCGAAGATCTGAAAAAGAAAAATCTGGGAAAGAGGAGAGATGTTAGCATATTGGAGAGGAAAAGTCTGTGTTATTAAGTGAAAAGACAAGACATCTCTTTAATGTCAACTATTCATCATACACAAATGATAGAATTTGAAACAAGAAACAAAAATTTAAAAATTCCAGTCATGGTCCATGATTATAATAATTCTGTGGGTAATGTTTACAGAGTTGACCAACATCTAACAAGCTATCTTGTAATCAAAAAGCAAGGAAAAAATATTATTATAAAATATTTATGTACCTTCTAGACCAAATAATATGGAACCCATTTGTTTTTTATTCAAAACAAGGGTGTTCAAAAAGTCTAATAGACCAAAATAATTGAAAAATGCAGGATAGCGAAACGACAACCAGAATGTCCATCATCAATGTCTTCATCATTACATTTAGTGGGTAATCATTTTCTTAAAATTATACCACCCACAGGAAAAAGGAAAAGCCAACACGACAGTGCATATGTTGTTCAGAGACAGGTAATAATGCAAAAAGAAGCGGCAAAGAGATTAGATACTACTGTCAAGATGGTAACATTTTAGGGCCAGGGATTTAGCTCAGTGGTTCTGCCCCCTGCCTTTGCAAGCACAAGGACCTGAGTTTGACCCCCAGTACAAAAAAACGAAAAGATTGTAACATTTTGTTTGGATTGAAGATTTTAAGATCCACCATACACAGAAAAATTATTGAATCAATTTGATAAAATTGTTTTTATACTATTTTTTTCCAGTACCGGTGATTGAACTCAGGACCTTGCATTTGCAAGGCAGGTGCAGTGCCACTGAGTTAAATCCCTGGCTCTACTATATTTTTTTAAGAAAAGCATCTTTATCAATACATTTTAGATATCCATAATGGTGACATCATAGGGAGTTTGTACCAGTGCATGATATGTCTTGCTTTTTCCCCACTCCCCTCTTATGTACAAAAGCTTTGTTTCCATTTTTTCCTTCAGTTTTCTTTTTTCTCATTGAGTTTATTGGTACTTTTCAGGTACACGGTACAGTCACATTCATCATTGGGCTCTTGCACCTTTACGTGATGTGTCTTGGTTCTCACTTTTTCCTCATAGCCCTGCTTCTCTTCTGATCCCTTCTTTCCTTTCTCCCTTGTTCACCTTCTCATTTGAACATTTTCTTCCCATTTCCCATTGTCTGTTGTACATTTTAGTCCTTATTTCCACTTTCAGTTTCTCACAGAAAAAAATGCAGTATTTAAACATATTATAAAAATTAGCAAAAACAAGTTTTTGTCATCCTGTAATTAAATAATTGGACTGTGGGTAAATGTTTTGAGCAGGAGTGAATTTTTTCATTGATATTGGAAAAAGGATTGGTTGCTATGGAAGATGATGGAGCCAGGCAGGCGTCAAGATGAACATTACAAAGCTGTTTCTAGTTAACTTGGTCTTAAAGGGTAAAAGCTGAGACAGAGGGAAAGATATAGATGTTGTGCATAGTTTGGCTACAGAATGGAGAGGTTTGGGTTATGAGCGATAAGGGAAAAGTAGTAACAAATACCATTTAGCTTCCGGCTTAAGAAAGTGGAAAAGCAAAAGTGCCATCAGATGGGGTAGAGGAGGGGAGAGAGGTCCTAAAGACAGAGCTCAGTGTAGATACTGAGACGGGGCAGAAGGAGAGAGCTCCAGAGCATCTGTAAGGCTTACAGTGTACCTGGGTGATCAAGTATCAGCAGTCCCTTGAGTTTGAAGTGGTGAATGTTCACATGCAGTTGTTTTTGGTTTTGGCTGTAGGTGCCAGTATGAACCAGACTGCAGAGACAGCTGTGGTGTCACCCCCTTCATGGATGCAATTCAGTGCGGTCACATTGATGTAGCAAGGCTGCTCCTCGAAAAACAAAAGGTATTGAAATAGTTGTTTTATTTCTTTAGTTCTTCCTACAAATCTTAGATCACAGGATAAACAGAACACATCATTCTTCAAATCCTGGTTTCAAATCCCAGCTCTGCCAAGTTCCCCCAGGGCGGCCCTTTATCTCTTTAACCATCAGTGTTTACCAGTGATTCCCGTCTGTAAAATAAGACAAATTTCATTTCTTCAGAAGGTTCCTACAAAGACTAAATAATATCATGTACATACAGTGGCTAGCAAATTCCCTACTTAGTAGACAGTAATGCTTTTAATAATAACAGACTGCTCTTGGTAGCTCTTCTGGTACCATAGGTTGATGTACTGCTCCTAATTATATTTTTGGCTACAATCCTTTGCAAATCAGACAAAATCTGTATGCTTTACCCAGAGAAATGTGTATGGACAGTGGAGGTATATGGACCCATGCTTTGTAGCTTCTGTACTCTCCTCTCTCTCTCCCTCCACCCCCAGGCCTGCTCTTCAGCTGAGGATAGCCTGGGGGCCCAGGCTCTGCACAAGGCAGCAGTCACTGGGCAGGTTGAAGCCATCCGATTCTTGGTGTCGGATCTTGGCGCCAATGTAGATGTGAGAGCAGCAACAACCGGTCTCACAGCACTTCATTACGCAGCTAAGGTTTGTCTGTTGTTCTGATGGTGTTCCTTCTTACTTAGGCTTACTTTGCACCATTGATAGCTCTGTAGTCCTGCTTCCTTTAGCTCCATCTTTATGGGAAAAATTACCCATACTCCTGAAAAGTCACAATTCTAGGAAGTCCTATATCCCTTTCAGTAGAAACCTTTGTTTCTAAGCAAAAACTGAAAAAATCTTTTATTCTATGGAATGCCTGGCCCATATGCCCCTTCCTAACATTTTTGTTTTCAGGAATAGTGTAGACCCATTGTATAAAATTCCTAGCTCTTTATCCTTACCTTGGATTTCAGAAGTTAAGGTCTTTAGCTGAGGCAAGAGACTTGCATTTACTGGTCTCACCAGTGTATAAAGCATTGAAGATGTTCGAAAATTTTTCACTAGAGAAGGAGCCTTTTTAAGTGCTAAAAGTCTTGAATGTATCTCTTTATTATATAGTGTCCACTTGCCTTTACTTATTTTTCTAGAAGCAGGAATACATTGTTTTCTGATGAACTGCACTCTCCTGTCTAATTTCCCCATTATGAGCAAGTGGAGAGATACGTAAGGATAGAGTAAGAATCTTATCCATGGCTATAGGGGGAGAAAAGCTAGTGTTTACTCCATGGAAAAATTGAGCCTTGATTTTGTTCTCACTATATACTAACACACCAACTGGCTGGATAAAGAGTCTAAGTTACTTTATATATAATGCTGCCTGCAACAGGATTGTCTTTTCTAAGGAGTTACAGTCTTTTCAATTTATCTCTCTTCTAAAGATTTTATCAAAGAGTATATTTGCTCGGGAAGTTTTGGAATTGTGAGTTCTGTAAAAACTGCAAGATTTATACTCTTTATTTTGATGGAAATCCAACTGTCTTAGGTCAGTAATGCGGTCTACAAAATTGATAATCTGTATCTCAATAATTAAATGTTATCAATATACTTAATGAATTATACCATAATTGAGAATGATATAATGAGCTTTCTTTAAGGTAGGAAAGTTCAGCTTTAGGAGTTAATGTTTTAGGAGAAGGAGTATGTACTAGAGTTTGTGTCTAAAGACTTGCTTCTGTCCTCATCACAGTGGTAATGAATGTATTTCAACACTCAGGAAGGACATACAGCTGCAGTTCAAACTCTCTTATCCTTGGGTGCTGACATCAGTGCTAAAGATGAAAGAAATCGATCAGGTATTGACTAAATAATACATGTTCTTTTATATCAGAAACATTGGTTTGGGGCTAGGGTATAGCTCAGTGGTAGAGCACTTGCCTAACGTGCAAGGCAGTGGGATATAATCCTCACCACAAACAAAACAAAACATAAACATAATTTTAATATTATTTTTCCAGTAGCGCAGCAACTTTTCCTTTAAAGTAAGTTTTCCTGTGTTTGCAAAAGTATAAAACTGTAGGGCCAGGGATTTAGCTCAGTGGTTCCAGCACCTGCTTCGCAAGCACAAGGACCCAAGTTCAATCCCCAGTACCAAAAAATAAAAATAAAAAAGTATAGAACTTTCTTACTGCCATGAAATGATGATTACAGCTTGTTACTTACCACCCTAGTTATTACTGTTGTTTTATTTTTTTATTTTTTATTTATTTTTTGGTACCGGGGATTAAACTTGGGTCCTTGCGCTTTCAAGACAGGCAGCAGAGCCACTGAGCTAAATCTCCGGCTCTACTGTTATTTTAAACCATAGCAAGATACAATGTATGTGGCAGTTTTGGTCTGATCCCTGAAGATACTTGCTCTCAAGATATTGTATAAATGTCAGGCTTAGAAATATATTCTTACAGAGGTTTTTTTGGTTTGTTTTTAGGGTTTTGTTTTGTTTTGTTTTGATTTTTGGAGTTTTGCAGGGCACTGGTTTCTATTTTTGCTTTCTATGCTTGGGATCAAACCAAGGGCCTTGTGCACGCTCTACCCTTGAGCTATACTCTCAACCCTGCTCAGAGCTAATTCATTAGACTTGGATTTTTTTTGCCTAAAATGTCTTTATTTTAAAAACCTATACAGTTACAATTTGATAAAAATATTACCACCAGATATCTATGCAGCAACAGAATAAACAAAAAGTACAGTTAGAGGTTATCCAAAATAAATTTACAAATCTGAAAGTTGGAATACATATGGGTTTTTCAAACAGAAGATTTTTTTCTCTTAAATATCCAAGATACATTTCTTTTGAACCTGACAACCTCTTGACAACTTGACAAATAAGTGCTTCTATTAACTTGAAAAATAAAATTGCCCTCAAGCCATTCAATGACTAATATGGTTTCTTAAAAAAGGCAAATAAACCAATGCTTTAATGCCTACCTATTACCTAAGGTGTGAAGAGGAACAAGTTTTCTTTTCAAAAAATAAAAAATTGGATCTTCCTATTTGATTTAGTTTTGATCAGTTGTAATCTATTCAGACCATTTTCATAATACATCGCAAGCCTGAAGAGTTTGGAGGTGTTAAGATACAAAAAACTTCTTTGGTCCTTAGATAGAGGTACCAGGCCATAAATCAGTGCAGTGGGACACACAGCTGGGGTTGCTGCTTCTCCTACTGACCTGCACACGGATGTCCTTGTTTCTCCCAGACACTGGCATTTCCTGTCCAACAATAATAGATTTTTTTTTTTGGATGTAATGAGATTTGTTTTCAAATGCCTTAAAAATAAAAATTCATGTATAGTACTACAAAGAATAGTTTTCAAAAGATCAGAGAAAAGCACTCTGTGATATACCACAGGTATTATTACTGGTAAATGTTTCCATCTGTTTTGGTCCCCCCCCCCCGCCCGCATCTGGTTTTTGTTTTTTTGTTTTTTTGGTTTTTTTTGGTATGGAGGATCGAACTCAGGTTCTTGTGCTTACAAGGCAGGTGGCAGCACCACTGAGCTAAATCCCCAGCCCTCCCCCAGCCCTCCTGCATCTGTTTTTAAAAGCTTAGCTCTCACTAAGCATTTTTTTTTTTTTTTTTTTTTTTT